>NW_020536999.1:35902136-35957588 GCF_003426905.1 Ctenocephalides felis | reverse complement strand
GGGGAACTCCTATGAAATTTCAATCGAAACGGGAATCAATTTTAAAATATAGGAAATATATTTGAAAATGTAACAGTTGTATAAATTTCTCGTCTCCAGGTCAAATTCAAATATAATAAATTACAAAAAAATCCAATAATGATTTGCAAACAGTAATTATTATTGCTTTTGACATTTTTGAATATCAGAAAACTCTATAAAATGGCAATCGAAACTAGAATCAATTTCGAAAACTGTAAAATAGATAAGCAAAATATACTAAGTTTTTCTTCTTTTTTATTTTTCCAGCTATCAGAACTCAAGAGTCCTATAAGCTTTTGCACTAATTTTACTCAATAATAGTCGGTACGACAGATGGCAAAACTAACTATCGTCCCATCTCTGTGCAATAAATCATCATTACAATTTCTTTAATAGATCTTTCATACCAATGCCAGATAAGGGCTATTTTCCCTTGGACATATTGCTCTCTATATTTCCAAGTGAAATCCGTTGTCATTGCTGCTTGACAGCAGGTTGCTCGAAGCGGGATCGAACCCGGTACACCTGATTCAAGTCCAATCATTCTATCCACTCACCTACGAGTAAGCCCAGGAAAGAAATCTTAGAAAACAACACAAAAACTAGTAACACTTGATAGGTGCATTTGTTATTTTTTATGCAACCATGTGAGAAGTTCTACAAAATTTCAATAGGAACGAGAATCAATTCTAAAATATAGAAAGATAAAAGATGTATAATTTAACGAAATTGTACGAAACTTTCTCATTTGAAATATGATAAAATTTTCAAATTCTAATAATAATCAGTAATTGGTAATAGTTTTTATTTTTGTTGATATTTGGAATAACTCAGAAACACTCATAAAAATTCAATCAAATGGTTGCAATAGCTTTTCCTATTTAAAGCACAAATTAAATGTGATACGATTGTATGTTATGATAACAGTTGGTAAACAGTAAATATTTTTAGTGTTTGATATTTGCTATGATGAGACAACTTGAGAAATTTTGAATAAATTATGAAATAAAAAAGAATTGAATTGAAATGTAACAGATGTAGATAGAAGACTTTATTTAATGTGAAAATAAAATTTTGTAAGATTGATAGATTTTCAGTAAAAAAAATAGTTTCTGATATTTTTATAGTAATACAAAAATCAAGAGGCTCACAATGCTTGTTCAGTTTTAACATTTAATTAATAACTAAATTTATGTTTTATATGAGTCCGAAGTTTGTTGGAATTGTTAACTCAAAATCATGTTTGTCTTGATGTTTTTGTTATCTTTATAAATATTCTATTTATATATATTTATACTTTGTGAAAAGGTTTCTTCGAGTTACACATTTGTGAGTTTCGCAGAAATATCTGATCGCCTACGCGGTTCTTAAACACCGTTCGTTCAAAGGCCTACAACCGTTCGGCCGACTGTAAATCTGATTATTGGAAATATATTTTTTGCCCTCCATTTACAATATTCTCTCTCGTCGTCTATAAATCTTTTAACATATTTCACTTAATATCTGCGCAGAGTTCGGTATCGCTATAAAGTCGCCATTTCAACTTTTATCGGCATTGTGAGAACCGATAATTGTCAATATTTCTTCGGAGAGCGAGCCTCATGCTTCAAAACGCATTACTCGTCGTTTCTTGGCGCGGCCATGTTGAATCGTTATCTCTGTCCCAGTAAAGAAACTCTTTATATGCTCACGTCCGAGCCTTAACTCTATCGCTTTAAAAGAGATTCTTGGCTTGTTTACAACTCCAACACCGAGGTCGTTTACACAGACCATTGCCAAATCAACGGATCGGCTTCTAGGGTTAGAGTACAAGCACTTCTACGTTAAGAGTATCAAGCGTATTTTAAAACTAGCTGTAAGTGGAATTCTTTCTTGAGGCAATTAGGGCATCGTGCCTTAAGGCAAATTGCTGGAACTTCCCGTACCAAAAATTATTATTTTTTTTTAAAACGATTAACATTTTTGAAAAAAAATTACTTTGAAAAAATAAGATTTTTGAGAAACTATAAATTGGACAAAAAATTAGTTTTTTTTGAAAAAAAAAATTTTTGTAAAAAAATTTTTTTTTAAAAAAAATTTTTTTAAAAAAAAATTTTTTTTTTGAAAAAAATTTTTTTTTCTTTATTTTGACATATTGTGGAAGATCTGAACTTTTTTTTCAAAGCAATCGTACTGCTTTAACTACATAGAGACAAAATATAAAGCGCGTAAGCGCCGCGTCGCTGTCTAACGCATAAGCATTGGTACGGAACCCATAGGAATGTTAACAAAATGTATATATTGTTAAAATCTCTATAAAATGTCTGATAATTTGATGTGCATATGTCTAATGATCATTTTTGACCGCCAAATGGCTCATTTTTTTACTTTTTCCTCTATATCTCCGAAACCGCTGGACCTACCTTCATGAAAGTTGTATCGATTCTTCATCTTGTCAATACAAATAAAATGTTTTTTGAATTATTGAAATCGGACGCTCCGTTCTCTTAAAAACTGAGTTACCGTTTTCGGAACTTTTTGCCCCGTATCTTCGGAACGGCTTGACCTGCCTTTGCCAAAAACTAATCAGCACGTCTCCTTATCAATACGAATCGAATGTTTTTTGAATTATTCAAATCGGTTGATCCGTGTTCCCGAAATCGTCGACGAAAATTTGTATCCGCACATACATACACACACATACATACATACATACATACACACACACATACACACACACACACACACACACACACACATACATCCATTTTTTCTAAGGTATGCCAAAATGTTCAGAAACCTCTGAAACGTAAAGATATATAAAAATTTTCATTTTCGATTTTTTTGCGATTACTATAACTTGCCCTACGGGAAGTTAAAAATATAATAAAAATTTTCTTTAATTATTATTTCAATTTTCAGGAATAATAATCCGACTATCAGTATTTTATCGGAATCAGCAAACAATAAAAAATACTCAAACTTTTAGTAAAATTTTATCACTTGCACACAACTCCGACGCCACGTCCTTAACTACAGACTAGGGTTTATACAAAAACCGACATTTCAGAAAACCGGTTTTCGAATTTTAATTTTACTAAAAAACCGGCTCTAACCGGTTTTCGAATTTTATTTAGAAAATAAATTTTTCTCGGATATTATGTAATTTATTCGCAAATATAGTGTAATTTAGAGCAACATTTGACTGAATGTATTTATTGTTCAATTTTATAGATAGTAAACATAATTATTTTAATTTTAATTAGTATAACTAAAAAATAATAGTTTATCTTGATTAAATAACTTTGAAAATAATTATTCGTTATTCATGCTTAATTGTTTTTAAAGCCTGATTTAATGATTCTAAATTTTTTGTTCTTTAATTGGTGGCTTCTAGGGTTTAAACCTTTTTTTAAGTTTGAGTAGAGGAAGTTACTTCTTCAAGAAGAAGTCACACTGATTCAAATTATTATAAACATTGGTATAAAAATCTAAATTAATATATACAAAACCTTTCTGGGAACCATCGCAGACTGATAAGATATGAAATGCTAATGAACCGATATGATTTCAAGAATCAAAACGCTTTCATCTACCTTTTATATTTGGTTGTACTTGTCCATTTTCCATATATACAGTAAAAACCGACTTTTTTCACTAAAAAACCGGTTTTAGAATTCCTTAATTTTCGCCAAAAAACAGTTTTAAAACCGGTTTTTGAAAACCGACAAACCCTACTACAGACTATTGCAAAATGGTTGTTTCACAAATTGACTTTTAGAGAAGAAGTGAAGATATTCTAAAATCGCTAATTATTTGATAATAAAGCCTTCAATCATTCTATATTATCATTTTAAAGTAACCAGTACTTACTGAAGTTAGCAGTCTCACTCCTTTACAGCTGCAGAAGTGATTGTGAGATCGTTTAAGACTTTCCGAAGGATCTTTTGCATTGCAAAGTAAATTTTGGAGTTCTACAATATGTTAATATATTTTTAACACTTTTTTGTAATTTAATAAACATAAGACTATTGCAATCCTCCCACAAAGACCCAAATGTATATTGAATAAATAGAATTCGGACTTCTCAGCAAGATCAGAAACAATCTGAATGTTATAACTTCTAAAAATTACAAGAAGTTAATAATTTCAAAGCAATAAAATAAATAAGTAGTAGAAACAATTAATGATTAAATACCAAAATTTTTTGGTATTTTGCTTACAATTAGTTAATTTTTGTTGTATTTATGCAAAAATACATTTTTTTTTCTATTTTATTTACAACTGTCCAGTTAAAGACATTAAGTAAATTTGGGGAATTTACAATTGTCAACCATAAAGGAACATTGTATACTATATTGACATGTTGGTAAAACAACTCAATAGTTGTAAAATACCAGTTTTGATTATAATTATTATATAGAGTTACATATTTATAGGCAATTTTTTTTCAACGATTTTGTTCTATATTTTGATTATCGAATAACGAATTTGATTAAATATTATTTAACAGTAAATGTTTTAAAATCATCTTAATATTTGGTAATAAATTGCGTCTGTGCAGTAGGTATTTTACAATTACGCCGGAAAACTGAATATTCCAAATCCGATTTATTGAGAATTCTACTTTATTACAAAATTACATTATCGGATCAATATACCGGGAACATGTCTATTTTTATGAAGACTGAGAGCTTACGTTGAATATTTAAGGGAAGTTCCGTTTTATGTAATATTTAGGAAGATTAACTTCAACTGTCAACAGTCGACTGAAACTCGCGGATAATCTGTCATTCAGTATCTTGTTTTTGACCTTGTGAAGTTTGTACTTAATATTCGTATCTGTGCCTAAAAACATGATTAATTAATGTTGCCTGCCTTTCTTATAAGGGAAGCTGAGCTTGAAGTGATTCGGATCACGTACTTCTATGTTTAATGGGTTTGCCTTTTCTAAAATCACGAAATAATGAAAAAGATTTCACTCAAAATATTTCTCAAATATAGCTATTGTAGGGATAAAAGATGTTTTAGATCAAAACAATTATAATTGATTGAATCAAATCAAGTTATGTTTAGTGATCACTACTCTTTTATATCATTATTCACCAGTAACTATTTCTACAAACAAATTATAGAAAAATGAGGTTATTAATCTTAATTTCCATTATAATTAATTTAGCAATAATTAAACAATTACCAAATTGTGATAAATCAAGTTACAACTCATTATTTTATGTTGTGTATTTACTCCGATTGAGTCTTCCAATGCTAGTCATTTCGATACCGACTTTCATATATAAATTCCGCAACTGCAATATGAATTCGATGTTAAATCCATGTTACATCTGTTTATCTCAAATACACAAACAAACGGGTTACAAACGATTGTGCAAGAATGAACACAGAATTACGTGACACTTAGAGTTTACTAAGTTTCCACCTAAGGTTGAAGACGCATGTAAGAGTAGACATGATGATACTACGACACAAGACTTGTAATTGTATATTTGTTGTTTGCCACTGTTTTAGACAAGAAGTACGTAAACATTTGTAAAATAAAATATAAAAGTTAAAAATACAGTTAAATACTCGGAATTGAGACCAACCTTAGCAACAATTCACCTTAACAATAAAGCTAATGAAGTATCGGAATTTAGTTTTCAGCCAATAAATTTAAAATTGACTGCATCTAAGTAAATTTAAATATATTTTATTACTATTATATTCAAAAGTTTTTGGTCAGCTATCTCTTAAAATACAAATTCTGATATAAGTTCAAATTCTCCTCAAACCGCCAAAAATATCCGAACCATCCGATATTGGTTATTACTATATGTTATGTGCATATTTCCGCAAAATGAAATTCTACATTTTCCCATACATTATTTAATTCTTTTGTCCAATTTAATATTGCATACATTTATTACAAACCAAGCCATCGGAGCAGTTTCGATCATACATTATGACCGGAATCCTGCAGTAATTGTTATCATAAAATAGAAGCAACTATTCAAAAGAATTTTAATATAAAGAACTTACGTATTGATAGTATGATTAAAATTTTATATGAATATCAATAGAATCGATATGTAAGGAAGTATGGATCGAAGTAACAAAATAAATTCAATAATAACAAAATAAATTCGTTATAATAATTATGAGATTGGAAAATCGATTTTCTATTAAATGTTGTGACTTTATGAAAGACTACCTATTATAAACCATAATAAAAATATTGAATTAAATTTTAATGAATATATAATTTTATAAAGTGTAAATATATTTTAAAGTATTTTAATAATTATGAAAAAATAAATATACGATATACTTAAAATGAATCATTTCAATATTGTTATTGAAAATTTTATTTATAATTAAATATATTGGTTCATTAAAGTACTTATATACGATTGGTACATCAATATAAATTTTTATAAAATTATATGGTTTTTCGAATGACTATTATTAAAACTGGTTGTAATAATGAATTAAAATTTAATGAATAATTGTGTAATTGCCTGACTTACATATATATTAATTAGTGTTTGCTTGATTATGGAAAAACTGATACGACAATATTAATAAATACGTGTTAATAATTTATTTAGTAATAAAGAAAAGGGAAGCTTGCATATATCAAAAAATTATAATGGAATAAAGTAAGTAACTTATGGATAAGTATATAATAATATAGTACCAGAAAGTATCAGCAGCATCATAATATTTATCAATACCTAGTGCAATTATTAGTATGTGATTATCTGGTTCGTTATAGTACAGTGTCTAACTAAGAAAACTTTTATTAAATATTTCGGCAGATAGAAATATAGTACATAAGTCATAGGTTAACATAAGTTTTGCAATAAATAATTGATTTGCGTAATGCGTGCGTACACATCAAGAAGGATGTGCCCATCAGCAAAGTTTCGACAGATTCGAATCATCTCACGCAGATATACCCTTGAGATGAGAAGGATACAGGATTTTGAAACATTTTTTTGAGGTATAAAAAATATATGAAATATTTAGATGATTTGCTTTGTATATACTATAATTAAATAATCAAAGTTTCTAGTATAAAAGGTATAAAAAAATATTTGAAATATCTAGATGATTTGCCTTGTATATACTTTGATTAATTAATCAAAATTTCTAGCAAACAATTTTTACTGAAATGAAAAAAAAAATCAGTGCTAGAATGCTGTCACTACTACCTGTTCAATATACGAAAAATCAGATTTAACTCTATGTTTTCTCGACGTTTCAAGTAATTCTAATTAGTTTCAACCATCCAAATTAAAAAAATATATGTTTTATGTAGGTATGTCAGCCAAAACTGAGCTTTTTCTCCTACGTTTTCTCAATAATAGCAGCAACCATTTGTAAAATACCATTTATATGAAAATTTAATAAAGTTAGAAATAATGATCGTTTTCATGTATGTACTTTCTATAAAGTGCATTGTTAGAACACGTACAATGAATTAAATTTAATTAATATAATTACAAATATTATAGATTTTTATAAAATATGTCAATTGAAAATCGTATTTATTAGTTTTTAGGAAAGAGCAAATAATAATATCATAATAATATGAATAGTAAAAATAAATAATAATAAATAAATAATATTAACAGTTGAAAATTTTATCGTCGCAATTTGCAAAGTTGCTGATTATCAATTCATATTTTTTAGGAGAATATTTTAGTCCAGAAGCGTATACATTTTAAGAATACACAGAAAAATTTCAAATAGTCAGAAAATCTCTGAAAATAATTTAAATGTTGATAAAACACATATTCTGAAATAGTTTAATCTTTAAAAATATATAAAAAGCTAAGGCACATACCAGGAAGTCTAGATGCCATCTAAATTTAGTTCTTTACACATGGATGTAAATATTAATGAAAAATTAATTGTACTCTTTAAAAAATGATTGGGTAGTACCAAAATTACCTAAAGAAATAATAATTACAAAAACGTATAAATATAGAATTAAATTCAAAATAATTAACGTTAAAATTTGAATGATATAGCATTCATATTCTGCATCACAATAAAAAATAATTCACGTCCGTGATGCAGATAATTACAGATGTTAACAGATTGATTTAAAATAAATAAAATAATTTTCACTCAAATATTATTGTAAAAATGGGTTCTCGACTTCTGACTCCATATAGCAGCCTGGTCCATACGGGTGGAAAACGGATATCCGTTCCATTTTATTAAATGGGTCAGTCGTTGGCCTAACGATCAACGCATTTAACGAGATGAATCGGAATAGTTTTCTAGTTTCGCCAGATGACCGGGTAAAAACTCATTAAGCATATAACATTGGAACGCGATCTGCACTTCGTTCACATAGCTATTAATATATTTAAATAAATTCTATCACAAATGAGTTTTTTTTATTTTTATACCGGATTTTATTAAGTACATCCACTCTGAGCATCTACATTTTGATTACCCGGCGCAAACATACCGTTATTTGCATTCATACTGAAGTAGAATTAAATGTAATTATTTTATATATTGTAACACAGTTTAGTTTTAATCTGCAATGATTTCAAAAGTTGTAATATTTTGTTTAGTTTTATTACGGATTAAAAATTCACGTTAATTGGGATAGATAGCAAATTGTAGCTTACTGTATAATTATAACATACTTATAATTATATTTTTGGAATCAATCGCAAATAACGAACGGAACAAATAAAATATTTTGTGTCCATCAATATTAAGGGGCACAACTAGTATAACCGCCTAAAAAAAGGTGATTTTTGAGAATTTATATTAAAAAAAGTACTTTATCAATCATTTCAAAATTTTAGAAATATATTTATTCATACTTTAAGAATACATAGTAAAAATTTTGAAGAAAAAAATTAAATATTTTTTAAGTTATCGTCGATCTCCAACGGCGCGACAAAAAGAGGCCCTTAACTGCTGCAGTGATTCCGGCCTTCTACGTGGATGAAATAAAAAAAAAAAAATTCTCGTTAAACTTGATAATATTGTCTGTAAAATGAACTACGATGAAAAAAATGGCGGCGTTTTTCAAAAAAAAAAGTCGAATTACACCCAAAATTTTGGTCGTTTTTCGACTGCCAAATTTCGATTTTTGATCCGATCAAATTGTTCATTTTACGGAGAACTATATACAGAACATGCAAAAAAAATTGATAGTGATCGGATCATTCGTTTTTGAGTAATCACTGCAGCAAATTCGGAAAATGCTGTTTCGAGAAAAACGCGTTTAAAGATAAAATGATCATTGTACTATATACTATATGTATACTTTTTAAATGGCTGTAACTCAAAAACTATTTGAGATATCGATTTGAAATTTTAATATATTATTTTTAAAGGTGTAATCTACCGAAATATGTCAACTAAACTAGTTGTGCCCCTTAAATCCAGTAGGTGCACGAAATTTAATTCTTTTTTTTTTTTAATTTTTTTTAATTGAGTGATTAATTTATAAAATGAAAGTGTGCTTGTAGCAAAACCAGTGAAAGATTTATTTGTCTCTATCTGAAGTTACTGGATTTAGAGTCTAAACTTAGGAATAATCTTCTATACTAAAACTATAATTTTTCTTTATTAATTGTTCAAAATTTAATGAACAAAGAAGTTAAAAAAATGTGAAAAGTCAAAGAAATTCTTGAGAATCATTGCGTGAAACCATTCAATATAAATGTAATCATAGTCAATCTAATAGAGAAAAAGAAATCATTAAAAAAACTAAAATTTGACCGTTAGCACGTTGAAAAAAAACATTTTAAGATTAAGAATGTTCAAGTTCATGCAAGTATTCATATATTTTTAGGCCATATTTTTGGTGTAATAATAAATATAAAGGGTCCGTGAGCTGGGTTAAAGTCCAGGAAAAATTCAGGAAAAAATAGTATGAGAGGTTTCCCATTGCCATTACACACCGGAATCCAGTACCTTAAATAGGCTATTTTCAATTGAAAACATTTTTCATCAATATATTCAAGTAAAAATAGACATTGCCACTGCACGATGTCAGGTTGTCCAAAGAAAATACCCAAATTATTGGTATAGTTTTGGAAAACTGATTAGGGAATCATAAGAATTTTAGCCACAGAAATATAAAATAAATCAAAATATACCAAAAATCAATTATATTTTTTAGTCCATATTCTTGGTATAATAATAAATATAAAGGGTCCATGAGCTGGGTTAAAATCCAGGAAAAATTCAGGAAAGAATAGTATGAGAGGTTAAGAAAATACCCAAATTATTGGTATAGTTTTGGAAAACTGATTAGGCGATCATAAGAACTTTAGCCACAGAAATATAAAATAAATCAAAATATACCAAAAATCAATTATATTTTTTACTAGAAAATGAAGCAAAACTCAATCATTCTCATACTTCAAATTATTTCCTCATTTAACAAACAAGTGGTTTTTATTAGGTGCATGTAATGATTTCATTTATAATGAAAGCTGTGATCTTCTCGTGAGTAACTTTTTAGATATACCAAGTGGTCTAACTCATTCATTAAAATTTCTAAAACGCATAAACTAAATAAATAATGCAAGTATTCACATCCGTATTCATGGAGAATGGATGGAAAATTCGCTCTAAGAAACCGCTTCAGGCAACACACCTCAAGACATGTCCGATCTCCGCAAGGGTCAGCGTCCACTAAGAAATCCAAAAAGCGAAACCGTGTTTTACTATCCATAGTGAATAATAATAATACTCACTCGGACATCGCCGTTTCGAGTGCGCAAACCTCGCTGGCAACAGATAAGCCGAATCGTGCCTTCTACACTAGATTGAAAAGAAGTGCTTTCTCGAGCGGAAATATCCGTTTTCTCTCAGTTGTAAATGTGTGTGTTGATATTCCTCAGTGTTTGTGAATGCGTACACATTCGTCTTTTTTTCGCCCTGTCCAGACATAGGTTCCTTTTTTCCACGGTTTGCTTTGCGCTAAGAGAGTGTTTGTAATGGCGCTCAGAATTGCTGATGAGCAAGGAGTTAATAAAATTTGGCGAGTGGTTTTTTTACATTTCAAGTACTTATTTGCTCAAGCAGGTGAAATGTTGCTTTTAGTAATTTTAAGTGCAGTCGAAAAAGAGTGTGCTATTGCAAAATTCTAATAAGGACAGTAATAGTAATAAAATCTGATGAAATTAAAATTTTGATCTGTTACTTGCATATGATTATTATAAAAAAAGTAAAATTATTTTTTTATTAAAAGTAAAATTATTAAAGTTGATAGATACAGATTACATTTTGAAAAAATTATTTATAATCACCTTTTGTAATGTCGTATGTTGTGTTTTTGACAAGTTTACAGAAAACCTTATTAGGGATATCCACCTATTTGTAATAATTATAAATAATATTATAAATTACTAAATAACAGTCAAATATGAACAATGCAGTATATATGTTGTTGAGTCACAGCTCATACATTGTATACAGAGATAAGACGCACGTGCGTGTCAGAATAACGGTTTTGTAAGGCTTTCTGACTGCAAAAACCACAAATTGCGTCTCAAATAAACAAACTGAATCACATATAACGAACATTTTTAGAAAATGATTACGTTATCTTGAGAAGGTTATAAAACCTGTAAGATGACGAAATCGATGTTCATTCATAGTTCATTTTTCAATCACTCCTCATCAGTCTTCACCTCAATATAATTTTGTATTAAGTTGTAATCAAGTGTAACCGAATAATGAAATAAATAAAGTTAATAAACATCTTCGAATGTTTATTTAAATATTTTTCATAGTGGTACAGGCTTACAGTTAGCAGCAGGAGAACCTAAATATAAATGTTGACATCGTTGGTGTGACACGTAACAACATAATTGTTGGCAATGGATCCACAACATATTTTGTTGTTAGCGCTGGGATGCACAACAAATATATATATAACATTTTGTCCTTTCTTATTAAAAGATTATATTTCATAACAAAAAATACGAAAAAGCAATCAAAAATCTTCAAACAAAATATGCTTGAATATTTATGAAGATTCATTATAATTATCTAAAACTCCAAGATTAGACCATTTCCATTACAAATGAGTGATTTAATTTATAATAGTTTATAAATAATAAAAAATAAAAAAAACATCAATTTCAATATAAATCAGAAATAATAAATAATCTGGAAATTTAAGTAGCCATTTTTGGATGAATTTCATTTGATCAATATTCATATTTTTTAATATTCAAATGATAGGATCATAGGGCCATAGGTTTCATAATTTATATTTATATACACTACTAATATTATCTTGCGATATTTAATGTATATGTCGAAATTTAGTTTCTTATTTAAAACAACGGTAGTTTTTAGTGCTGACTAGCAATATTTGGAAGAACCCGGAGTCCCAGTTGACAGTAGGTCGAGATAATAGAGAAATCTCGTTTGTCCGGAAATACAAAGACGCAACATAGAGATGGATGATTATAGATTAAGGCAACATGCTTTCAACGGGTCCGCCCGTTCGGAAATAATGCCTGATTTCTAATTTGTGATATAGGTTTATTTCGAATTCGTTTTTATTTGAAAACAAGCGGAATTCTAAAAATGCGACGATATCCGTAATTAAATATTTAAAATAATTCAACGACTTCGAAGCGACATTTTGAGACAACATCGATATAATAATTTAAAAGTATCAAGGACAGAAATGTTAAATATATATATATATATATATATATATATATATATATATATATGTTAAAAACTGTAAAAAAATATCAAATAAATTGTGTCAACACCGCAAAGTGTAACAAACAACTTTTATAAGAGTTTACGTTACCATTTATAACTAATACATTTAGGGTAATAAGCGAATATTTAGCAAGATGTATTTTCTATGGAACATTAGTGTCAACGTACATGAATAACGACATCGCACTAGTGCTTAATAGTTTTATCGCAAATGACAATCAACACGAGCCATAAATCTGAAAATTCGATAGAAAATACGACTACATTTGAGAATATGAATCTAATGTTAAAAGAAAATATAATGCTACCATATTTTAAAGAAATTTGTTCGTATTTTATTTTCAAGCAGCTCGTATTCCGTAAATTCACGTGGTCGCAAATTATTAAAAAAGTACTCTCTTCAGCTGAACAAAAAAGCTATAAAACACATTTACTCCAAGCAACTTCTCTAGTTTTAATGCAGCGCATGTACAGAAAGTCACGTCAGCAATGGAAACTGCACAACTGGGCTATACCAACAACTCAAAGCTTGGTTTTATTTCTGTTTATTACATAACAACTTAAGTACTATTACATATTTGCAGGCAAGCGCAGGATTAAGAAACTTCTAGAGCAGCACACTCGCTCCTGCTTGTTTCTTGATAAAATACATATCAAAAAGTAATCAGCAGAAATGCAATTGCAGTTATTGAAAAATATGAGTACGACAAGTAGGGAAAAATATATTTGATAATGACTTCCTAAAAATAAGTTGCTTTGATTAATTGAAGAATAATTTAAAAAATTTGTAACGAAATTTTGAGCAGTTGCAACGAAAAATCCATGAGACCTGTTTTTGATACATGTAATTAATTTGACGACATTTGCAGCGTTTTGGCATGATTGACATTGGATTATGTTATATATAGGCAACTTGAATAATTTTTGTATTTCTTGTTGCAGAAGCATTTTTCATATCATCAAGGTGGATATTACATATCTGAAAAAAAATTACTAAAATGATCTTATAGCCCGCTGCAAATATACTAAATAATTCGGTTTTCTACCTTTGTAACTGATTTCAATTACACTAATCTTTTTCCATTAATCAGATCAAACCTAAGTTTATAAAAATCAAACCATGTAAATAGAAAACGATGACACAGCGATCTTTCGACATAAATCTCTTCGTACAAGGCAAGCTAAAGTAAGTAAAAGAATTTAGCTAAAGCCACCATTGGTAAGCAGATTTCCAAAAAGCTTTAAAGAACATTACTTACAGTTTATTGTACAACAGTAATAGAAAAACTTCACGGGCTGTTGTCATTCATGGGCTTGAGGCACACATGGAAAAAAAGTCTGAAGAAAAACGAAAATGACACGCATCTACAATCCGGAGATTATTCTTCCGCCACATATGTTACCTCGGGCGAGTCCCGTAAGACTCTCAAAGCGATGAGATAAAAAACTAAAGAAATATTTATTGACTCACTAGAAAAACAGTTATTATCGATCAGTTATTTTAAAGTTTGTATTTGAATTTGTTTCAATCGATGCTTAGATAAAAGCATTTAGAAAATTTTTACTCCATGGGTGGGCGGTAAAATGGGACAGCCAGGGGTCAAACATATCCAATGTCTCATTTCTAATTTTAAATGAATTTTACGCAATAATAAATTATTAAATATACATTTTGTGGGCACATTTTTCATAATCTTAATCTGGTATTCTGTCAGAAATAATCATCAGCAGAGTTACAGCAATACTTAATTAGAATTATTTCTTGCAGAAGTTTATTTAAATTGATTTACTTTATTGTTTACTATTTTTATATGATTACAATTATATTATTTTATTGTTTACACTTCTGAAAGGTAAAGGTTCAGTCCTTTTTACCCTACCCACAAAAAACTATCCACGAAAGAAAATACATTTGCTATAGATTTATCAACATGGCTGTTTATCTTCTGATCGCGACGTTGCTTGATTTAAGACGATTGCTGGTTACGCATCCTTTACTTTTCACTTTCAAATATTGTTATTAAAAAAATTCTAACTTTACCTATTTTTAAGATATTGATGGCAAACCTTTTCACCCACAAACCTATAAAAGCCCCGCTCTTCTCTATATTGATATTGATGAACCCAAAACTAATGCTCCCATATTTTTGTCTTCATTTTTCTTGTTTATCATACACTGTTGAATGATTTCTGATTCAAATTACCCATTTCAGTTGTTTTTATCCAAGTTAAATGAACCTTTCTTATAGTCTGAAAGTTTTTTCTGTAAAGAATATTTGACAAGCTCCTCAAATATATATATCTTCCTGAACTGAACGCATCAAAACAACAGAATCTCCGACGCGTTGTAAAAAAAAATTGAAAAACTTTTCGACGCGCGCGTCTTTCCGCATCGGCGGGTCTCACGCCGAAAGAAAATAAGACCGGGCGTGCTATTTTGCGTTGAACTCATCGCGATTTTCGGAGTTTTTTTTACTAACGCTTTTATTTCTTCTGAACGCAGTAGTCCATGCAAATGATGGAATCCGCAGTGTTAACGATTTGGACAAAGAGCTAGGAAATATAATAGGGATTGAAAACTATAGATATTTATTCATAGATCTATTATTATAAATTCTATAAATATTGATTTGAAAATAGGATGTAAAACTCATAATGTAATTAAATTCGAATACAGGTTTAGATATTTTATTATAATAGAATATATTATTTTTACCTTACTATATGAAAGTTGTGCCACTTTTGTTGATTAGAAATAATTTTGTTAATTTAACAAAAAGCTGTGAGAAAATTAATTACATCGTATTTCGAACATATGTTTACGTGAAAATACTGAAATACTGAGCAAATCAAACATTGTGCAAATAAACCGTGCCCAGTCTAAAATTTTGAGTCATATTACTAATGCTCCATGGTTCATAAGCAATAAGACCTCACACGACGACCTTAATATAGAATTAATAAATAGAGATACAAAAATAAACAACGACAAACATTTAAAAAAAATGAAAAATCATTTAAATTCAATAGTCATTGAGTTTCTTGGATCACCAATTTTAAGAAGATTGAAAGAGAAGCTGCTCAAAGATAATATTTGAAGATCTTTAGCACTACTACGTTGTTTTAGAAAAAAACAGAATTGGTGAATTACTCATTGGAGTGATTATCCAACTAGATGTAATATTTATCACAATGATTTATGTGTGTTCGACAGTGTGTGTGAGTGAATGAATAATATAAGATATGCCAAATAACTCATATAATCGTGCTGTGTTCTGAGTGGTATTGAAAATTAAAGTAAGTTTAGTCATAAAATCAAATTATACAAGAAAAAGGTATCACAACCGTCCACACCCCTAGACAAACAAACAATAGGTATAAATACCAAAATGGTTTGAAACGACTTTTATTGCCGTTAATGACAATAATATGTAACAGTATAACATAAATATCAAAACCAAACTTATGAACAAAATATAACAATACATTTTTTTTATAACCACGATATCAAGATTTTTTCGTAAATTTTTTTTTCTTGTATTTTCATTTTTTTCTCTCTTTCGTATTTTGTCTCAGTTGAGATGGATTTTTATTTGTTTAATCTTCACCAGAAAAGGGCAAAAAATACATGACACAACCAAACCCTCAAAATTTGTCATTACCGTACCCAACACAAACTTTTGAATACAAATTCTCATGATGACTGAGTTCAACTATCATTATTCATCAATGATAAAAAACGAATTACTAGTAAATAACTGCTAATGTACAACTTACAGCAAAATAATAAACAAAGTGATTTATCTATATCTACAATTTACAGTTTTTAATAGAATTCAACCGTGAAAACTTAATTTTGACTCTTTAAAAGCATTGCAGTCTACAGCAGTGTACTAAAATGCAATCATGTTAATGCGATGCACTAAGTGATATTGCTATGGGAACTTACACGTATTTGAACAATAATACTTCATCTTTCTCCTTTGAAACCCTATCTCAAAATTAGTATAGTTTAGCTGATATGACGACTGTCACTACCGTACCCTTAAAAACCGCGCCTAGTCTCAAGTTAATTTTTGATTGTTTTAATATTATTCAATAGTTTAATAATTGAATTTAATACTATTATCTAATATTTATGAATACCGAAATAGTCTTAGATAATACGGTTTGATGTTACTTCCGATTCCGGCATTCCAATATGATTATTTAAAGTTAAAGGTTTTAATTTAGTTATATCTAGCTTATATGATCACTATTAGATCAATTATAACCAGGTAAACCGTTAAGATATCATATAGCATAGAACAAAATTGCTGTTAAAAATGAGACACAAAAAAATATTTTGCAGTCATGAATGGTTAATATAATAAAAAATATACAATAATAGAAATTTTATGTATTAAAAACTCTCATTTCTAATTTCCATTAAATATCTCTCTAATCTTTCAGCTCTCACGCTATTAAAACGGGGCACTTCACGCAAATGATGAATACCGTGGTTTTCGCGTCTGTCGGAAGGGAAAAGCACCAACGAACCGCATGATTAAACGTCAGGCGACCCAGTTTCCGAAGAACCACTAGCGACTCGACGACTCAATGAAATGCAACAGCTAAAAGGAGGTATTCCAGATAGTTCAAGAAGAATTTCTATTATAAAAACAGAGCGATTAAGGACGATATTGGAAAGGATAAAAATCGGAGATGAAAAGACGTTCAAGGAATTAAAAGGTATTCACTATTCAGATTACATTTTGAATTTACAAATAAGATGACAGATTGGAATTAAAAAAAATATGTTGAATTGATGTATTATGGTAACTGATTCACAAAATTGTTTGTACGGTAACTTTCTATAGGGTAAGTTATTGTGATGATCCAAAAATCGAAATTAATTTTTTCTGCATTTTTCACGCATCTGAACATCTAGGTATACCTTAAAAAAATTATATGTGTGTATGTATGCATGTGTGGATACAAGTTTTCAGGAAAAACGCACAACCGATTTGAATGATTCAAAAAACATTCGATGTATTCGATAATAATATTCAAACAATAACTAGCTTTGGTAATTTTATTTAATTGGGTGTATAAAAAAATTATTTTCGTATATTAATAGAACACAGATATTTAAACTACTCGTAGATATACTTTTTAAATAAAAATTGTTAAACCACCACTATTAGCCTAGTGGCAATATAAGTTGACCAAGAATGCGGAGTTGGCTAGGTAGTAGAAGAATAAAGATACGTATCATAACATTTCATAATTTGTAAAACGATCAGAGATTTTAATATAGTTTCATTATTTGATAATATACTTTTTCAACATTGATGACCCAGACGCTATAGGGACACTGAAAGGGGAGTTATGTGGCAACATAAGTTTGACATGAGTGTAGAGTGGGCTAGTTGATTTTTGAACTAGATATACTTTTTAAACAAAAATTGTTAAAACACCACTATTAGCTTAGTGGCGATATAAGTTGACCAAGAATGCGAAGTTAGTTAGGTAGTAGAAAAACAAAGTAAGATACGTATCATGACATTTTTGAATTTGTAAAACGATCAGAGATTCTAATAAGTTTATTATTTGATAATATACTTTTACAACATTAATGACCCTGACGTGATAAGGACACTGAAATGGGAGTGATGTGGCAACATAAGTTTGACATGAGTGTAGAGTTGGCTAGGCAGTAAAAAATTTAAATTAGATACGTGTCATGACATTTCACAATTTCGTCGTTTTATGGCATTATATAAAAAATTTACTATGATATAGTTTGCAAACAATTATATCGCATCCAAAATCTAAAAAATAAAATTATTTATTTTATATAATTTTTCGTTTCATATTGTATATGTCACAAAAAACTATCATGTTAAGAATAGATAATGATACACATATTTTTAGTATTTGCTATAAAGTAAAACTTTTATTTTGCTTGAATCCTATCATAAAGATGAATAAAAACAAGCACCATAATAAATTTAATTAATAATGTTTAATATGTATATATGTACATATAAAAGTATAAATTAAAAAATTCCATAAACAAAATATCAAGAGATTCACTGTTCCAAAGTACGCTATGAATATTCATTTCACTTTTAAACACGACAAACCTAAAAACAAACAAGGTTTTATTTAATGATCAAACAAAAATCCTTTTTCTCTTCGGATTCGAACAAAATTCAAAACGCTCAAAAAGCTCTTTACTAGGTCGTCATGGAACTTTCATTTTTCCTTTATCTCGGCTTCATTAAACGTTCGCATCCCGCGTTGAGAGCAGTTTTCGCCTATCTGGGACGATGTCCTACGCGTAATCTCATCATCAACAACTTGAAAATATATCGGACTTAGTGTCCTACTCGTATATGATAAATGAGTACGTGCCAGCACAGCTGCGATGATATTTTTTAGGTTTTATTATTTATAAAATAAAATAAAAATATTTGAAATATGGGATGCAGATAAATGTACAAATTGTTTTGCATTCAATCACTGAGTTTTAAAGATCTAATCACACAACTGATATGAGGTTTAGACATTGATGAACTTATTATGAGTGCATCATTGAAATAGTTATTAACAAAAAAATATATAATAGTTGTAGAACTAAAATATTTTTATTGCTATTATATCAACAGGTTGCTTTTGTAAATGCAGTTCTATCATTATTAGAATCTGCCATAAAGTAGACCAAAGTTATGGCGAGGCTGTGTTAAGTAGCGTTTTTTTTTTCATATAAAGTGGTACAAAAAATTGTTTTAGATGGAAAACCTTACCTAAAAAACCCACAAAACGTCAGAAAAAAGTCTTATCATATTTATCATAAATGCATCTTTCTGTCATATGAGTAAATTTACATTCGATGTGTAAAATGCTTTTCTTCACAGCAAATACATAACATTTTGACAGATTTATTACCATTTTTTATATGCAAAATGCTACGCCACATAGCCCTGCCATAACACTTGACTATAACTATTTTACGGCAGAATCGACTCGGAATGAAGTATTTGCCATTAGATACAGAATATAGAATACAATATATGGCTTTAAAATCTCTGCTTTTAGTTTCCTACAGGTAGCTTATTTTAAATGAGTGTTAGCAGATTTATATATTCAAAACTGCATAATTTCTTCTTAATGGTATGCTCTCTTATTATGATATATTTCATACAAATTCAGAATTTCTATGAGTGAAAGTGTAATAAATAAATGCTGAAAATGATAGCTCTGCCCAGAAATATTTTGAATTACATAAATAATTTGAACTACACAAATAATTAATTAAAACCAACCTAATTTAGTATAAGTATAAACTATTTCACTATTTCACTAGGTTTCTGCTCTAATTTCATTGATATGCATCCTATTTGCTTTAATCAATATTCAAATTGAATATTCCAGAATGCTAAATAGTTAAAGCTGCCACATAAAAAAATGCAAAACAATTAAAATTCTATTTCTTCTGTATCGTATGCAAATTAAACGTTAACGTCGTATACTATCATTAAGTAATACCATAGATTCCCTCTGTCACCGCTTCGGAGATTTCAATTCGCACATTCACTTGGAAATAATAAAATTTGCATTTAAAATTAAATCTAATTGGAAATTTCACGGTGGAATATTAAATGAGTCGTACAACTATTCAGGCAAACGTTATGAAGTGAAGTGCCTTAATATGAATCGAATGAAATTGAATCGAATGAAATTATCGTTCTTGGAAAGAAACGAAGTAGTAGTCAACGCAAATAAATTTCATTAAAACAGTTATAATTTTTATATATAAAGTGTGATATATTTCAGAATATATAAAACTCTATTTCAAATAAAAGCAGTTAAATTTGAATTTCCAATATTTATTATAGTGTAAGTCGCAAGACGTCTTGCTAATAATCTCAAATATATTAATATATATCTCTCATAGTGTTGATGCTAGACTAATAAAGACTAAATTGTGTCTTCAAACCTGTTTCATTTGTTTTGCATTTATTACCAAAAGTTTTTTCATTAGGCAAAACTATTATATAATGTGAAAATGAATGTTGAAACACAAAATAGCCGAAAACAAAGTTTGCGAGTTTCTTAATTATTTCGGCGGTGACTGAAATTCCAATTAAATCAAAATCTCGGCTTTCGACGGAATTTATTCAGAATCTTAATACTGTTTTCGGAATAATGAAGTTGAGATAATTTAATGCACTTGAGAAATTTAATAAGTACTTCACAATTAGTTTTATATAGAGAAATTTGTATGAATTAGGAAGAAAATAGTTTGCTTCGCGATCTAACATTTTTATTATTAATTTCAATTTTTCGAATAAATTACATTATTCATAATTATATATTATTTGAAAAACGTGACAAGTTTCTTACCACATTTGGAAAGTGATTGAATATCTTTGAGGTCATTACATGAAATTTCTTACCTGAAAAGAAAAAAAACATACATTAATAAATTATATCCAGAAAATGAATAAAAATTTACATTTTTACAGAATATTAGAACATTAAATACACGATGTATAAACCTTGACGAATATGAATATAGAATATAGATTTAAAAAAGGTTAAGAAAAATGCGCAAAATTTGTCAAAATCGTTATTTTTGACCGTAAACACTCTCTACAAAAATGTCAGTACTAAAAATTTGATCGAAATCTAGAATATACAATTATTGCGGGCTTATTTTCGAATTGAGATAAAATCATCTCACAAAAATAAATATCTATTTATGTAATGTTTTTTTTTTTTTTTTTTTTTTTTTTTTATATACATTTATTAACAGCAATCAAAAATTATAAATTTTTATAAGCTATTATGCTAAGTTTTACAAATAAACATACATTACATAAAAATTACATATACATATACATCTATACAAACACAAACAAATATACAACATGAATAATTATGTGAAATAATATTATAGTATTCGAATCTCTCCAGTGAGAGATTTACAAATAAGTGCTAAGTTGTATCAGTGGGCCATTTTCGTTTGAGTCTTCTCATTGGCGGTACATTGAGCAAAGATGTTACTAAATCATTCGAGTGAAACTCTAATTTTAACAAATGATTATTTTTTCTGTCATTAATAACTTCTTGAACAAATGGAACTTGAAGATCGTTATGAATTATATAATTTGAGACATACCAAGGAGCGTCTGTTATTGTCCTAAGTGTTTTTGACTGGATTCTTTGAATCATTGCAATATTAGATTTCGAAGCACTGCCCCATATTTCGGCTCCATATGTCCAGATCGGTTTGAGTATTGTCTTATAAATAAGTATTTTGTTTTCTATAGACAATTTTGACTGTTTCCCAATAAGCCAGTTAAGCTCTTGGGATTTTAATCTAATTTGTTGAATTTTATATTTTATATGAGTTCTCCAAGTCAATCGCCTATCTAGATGAATTCCAAGATACTTCACGGATTCAGACTGCGGTAGCAGTTCATTGTTAAAATATACTGATGGGCATGTATCTTTTCTCAGAGTGAAGCATATGTGCTGAGATTTGGATTCGTTTATTTTAATTTTCCATGCATTTGTCCAATCTGCAATAATATTGAGGTGGGATTGCAATTTATGTGAAGCTCTAATTGGATCCTTATCTACAGCTAGGATGGCAATATCGTCGGCAAAAGTTGCTATTGTTGAGTTAAGTCCAGTCGGAAAATCGTGGGTATACAATACATAAAGGAAAGGACCTAGCACGCTGCCTTGAGGAACACCAGCTTTCATAATATTAGGCGGAGTTAATGCCATATCTACTCTGATTTTAAATTGTCTATTGCTCAAATAAGATTCAAAAAATTTAGCATATGCTGGCAATATTTTTTGTATCTTATAGATAAGTCCTTCGTGCCACACCTTGTCAAAGGCTTGACTTACGTCAAGGAATGCTGCAGAGCAATATTTTTTAGACTCGTATGCTTTGTTGATAGTGTCGACTAATCTATGGCACTGCTGGATTGTTGAGTGTCCTTTGCGGAACCCAAATTGATGTGCAGGAATGATATTATTAACTGCAAGAATGTCTTCCAATATCAATCTTTCAAGTACTTTAGATAAATTTGGTAAAAGACTAATAGGTCTGTAAGAACTTACTATTTTTAAATCCTTACCCACTTTTGGAACCATTTTAATAACAGCAGTTTTGAAAGCTGATGGCCAATAATTGAGCCTAATGATAGAATTAAAAATATATGTTATGAGAATATATCCCTTTTTAGTAAGTTCTTTTAAAATTTTTGAAGAAATTTGATCAATTCCAGGAGACTTTTTGTTTTTTAAAGTCTGAATAGATCTATAGACTCTTTTGACAGTGAAGAATTTAGTAGAACAGTTCTGGGTGCTTATAGATTCATCTGCAGACAATTGCAAAGGAATATTAGGATTAGACATGTTAGGTGAAAAAACAGAGCACAAATAAGTTGAAAAAAGGTCGGCTTTTTCGTATTCACTTCTTGCCCATGAATTATTGCTCGAATTTATTCTGATAGGTAAGTTTTCAATAGTCGGTCTTTTCTTGCATGGCCTCCAGACTGAATTGTCGAATCTGTTAAGATTTTTAACGTAGTTATTAAAATTACTTTCATTAAATTCTCTAATTTTTCGTTTTAGAGTATTGCTTATATTATTATAAGTTCTCTTATCTGAAGGATAATGTGATTGTTGCCATACTCTTCGAGCCACGCGTTTCTCAGAAATTAATCTTCTTATTTCTAAAGTGGTTGAGGGTACTTTTCTAGTTTTAATGTGATCAGGGGTAGATAATTTAGCTGAGTGTTGTAAAGTTTCTACTAGATCATCCAAAGCTTTCTCTATGTCAGTAGGAGATTTAAGTCTAGTGTTTAAGCTAATTTTACCATCTATAGTATGCCGAAATAAGTTCCAATTGGTACTATTGTTGTGTAGCACAGGAAATTTAGTTTTAGATATATAGGTAGAATTTATCGAAGCTAATACTGGAGAGTGGTCTGAAGATAGGTCATAGTTAGGCCCGACTTCAACGTATGTTTCACTAATTCCAGAAAAAATAAAAAAGTCCAATAGATCTGGTATACGTGCTGGATCGCTAGGCCAGTAAGTAGGTGAACCTGTAGAAACTACATTAAAATTATTCTGTTGGATGATATTGTTTAATACTCTGCCTTTGGGATTCACTAGTCGAGAGCCCCAATACGGATGTTTGCTATTGAAGTCACCACCGATAAAAAATTTAGGTCCAAGAGTTTCAAAAAATGTTTGGAACTGTTCGTCTTGGATGCTATGTCTTGGTGGGCAGTAAACTGCAGATATTGTTAGATCATAAGAAAAAAATTTCACTTTTATTGAAGTAGCTTGAATGTAGATTTCACTAAAATTTGTCATCGGAAAATGTGAGATGTTTGATTTAACAATAATTGCAGTGCCACCGTGTGGATTACCACTTGGATGAGGAGTTTGATACGTCGTGTAGTAAGGAATGACAAAATTAGAATAGTGGGTGAAATGAGTCTCGCTCACTAATAGTATATCGATTTTATTATGTGTTAAAAAAACTTTTACTTCGTTCTTATGCTGAGATAGCCCATTGGCATTCCATAATGCTACTCGAATAAATTTACCCATTATTTGAATTTGTTTACTAATACAGAAAGCATGTTTATTATCATGCTATTCTGTTGCATAAGTTGCTGACACATAGTTTTGAATTCATTTAGTATAACTGATAATGTATTGTTGGCTTGATTATTGTCTTCGTAATGATTCATAGATTGTTGTTGCCTAACCGCCTGTGAATAACTCAAGTGCTGAGAATATAAAGGTTTGTTTACCTGAGGTAAGCTGCGTTCGGGCTTGTGCAGAGCTGAACTAGGATTAGAATTAAATTCAGTTACGGTATTAAATTTATTGTTCTTATTAACAAGACTTTGATAGTATTCACATTTAGAGTAATTAGAGTTATGGGGGCCGCTACAAAAATAGCACGTGCCCGGAGCTTCTTTAGCTTTAGTGCAGAGTTGATATATATGTGGTCCACCGCATCTTAGACAAACAACGGGCCGGTTACAATAGGATTTGGAGTGACCATACATTTGGCATCTTCCACATTGTATAATTTTGGAAGGCTTTAATGGATTCTCAAAATGAATAATTTGATTGAAAATTTTGTTTACCTTGAATATTGCTGAATTGTTGTTAGATGGCTCTAAGTCAATATAAAACATATTGAGTGGTTCTTTGCTTTTTGGGTGAATAACATTTATTATACTTCGTACTTTGTGTCCTTTTTTTTCGATTTCGGATTTAATATCTGCGATATTGGTAGTACGGTGAATATACTTGAGTACGACTCTGTACGCTCGTTCTGATTTTATCTGATATGTATGAAAGACTACTCTAGTTTCACGTAAGTAGTGTATTAAATTCCTATAACAGTCGCTATCTATCACATTAATTTTGACACTGTTGTCCGCCATTGTTTTTGACGAAAACTGGTTTGAATTTAAAATAGAATTAATACTTCCGATCATTTGTGCATAGTTTCTCACACCATAGATAAATATTGGAGGAATGTCTTTTTTTATTGGAATGTTAGGTGAATTGTCATTCTGATTCATAGATGATTCATTAGTATACAGGGCGCTAAATCTATTAGTTGTTTTGATATTATCATTAATTATATTGCCCGTTCGTCTTCTTTTAAAGCCGTGATGAACTTCCTGCCAGGGATTAGGGTTTGAGTCTAATGTATCAGTCGAGTCCGTAGCTGTTGTTGATGGAGTTGAGTCCATAGCTGTTATTGATGAAGTTGAGTCCATTGCCGATGTTGATTGAATTGCGTTCATAGACGAATTTGATTGAACTGTTAAGTCGATAATTGCTGGCGCATTGCAACTATTAATGTTGTTTAAATGATTTTGAACAAAAGCTGAATTCGTAGTTGATTCGTCACATAATATTTGATTGGTTTGAACCAATGGCGGAATTAAAGATTTGCTCCCTTCCGAAGGGAGCATTGTAAATAAAAACAAAGAAAAAACTTATAATAAATGTCTGCTATATCACTTAGTAGATAAACTTCACTTTAACCGAAAAATAAAAATCACTTTTTAGAAAAATAATACTTCACAGTATATAATGAACGATAGGTCTTCCCTCGAGGAGAGCTCAACCGAGAGTGATGTAATGTATAACTACAAATTTAAAAAAATATTGTGTAATCTAAGAATAGTCTTTACATCTAAAGTAACTCTTATTTAAGTATTTTCTGTAGTCTGATCTTTGAATTATTGGATAATCTGTAAACTAGAGTTTACCAAGTTACAGATTATGAATTTTGTTTTGCTTTCATCGGATAGAGTGTATAATTAAATTCAAAGCTCAAAAACAAATATTTAATTACAATTTAATACGTAAGTAAAATACATTAAAATTCCAAGCTAATGATACAATCTCCGACATAATTTTCATGCACGGCGGCATTAAAATAATTTACATAATAAAATTGCGCAAGTAAATTATGTATACAAAAGGCAAAAACATAGCCGCACGTAGAGACGCAGCTTTCCCTAGCATGGCAAGAAGGAAAACTGCATGCAACTCGAATATAACAAAGAAATAGAAAAGTAATGGCAGCAAAAGAAAACTAATTCATTTAATATAGTACTATTACGTATTTTTCTCAGGCTGCACATAGTACCCCTGGACGTGTATATAAGTGAAACTAATTCCTAATGATTTTAGTTTCGACGTCGTAACGTGTTAGCGTTTGTTTGCTAGAAATAAACAATCCGACATAGAAGTGAGCACAAGGTCCATTACTGGCGATTAAAATTATTCTTTGTGTACTTCTTAGTACTTCTAGCTATTATCTACCAAATGGGAATGGTAATTAAATAATTGTTGAAGCTAATTTATTTAAAAGAATACTCCATATGAAAACAAACTTAAAACATAATAACATAATTATAATAATGTTTATTTGATATGGAAATATTCTATCAGAGTATTCCGTATGAAATAAAATTAACTAATATTATCAGAAAAAAGAAAGAACACTGATATATATTTTTTTAAAGTTTTAAGATTCTATGAAAACATTTTTAGAAGAATAGTTGAAGCTGAATGAATGAAGTTAAAAAAAATAAATTCTATATAACAAAAATGTAAAAAATATGCATATATTTATTAGTATTAATTTAGCCCTGAAACTACAGAGAGTAATAATCTAAGAGAAATGTCTAAATAGATAATAAAGCAAAAGATAGAAAATTTTCTATAATTAAGAAATCATTACAATTTATTAAGAATGTGTGGCATACACCTCTGAACTCGAACTAGTTGTTTTAAATGCATTCTCAATTTTGCAGTATTAGATTTCAATATACCAACATCAAGTAAATAAATTGCAGTTGTTCCACATGGAATAATAATTTAGGTATAGTATTATAATTTTTTGTGAATTGAATTAAATTGCATCAAAATGAATTGGAGCTATACATGACAATAACAAAAAGTTCATTTTTAACAACAAGATCATTTTATTATTTTATTAACCATCGAACATGCAACATATCTTTTCACAATATTACCAAAATTCTTTACACAATATTACCAAAATAAATCAAAACCCCGAAAATCTATTTTAACTTTTTTAAATTATCATTCCCTTTTTTTAACATTATCAGTTAGTGTGATAGATAATATTTTTCTGGTTCTTTATATAAATTATTTATATGTGAATCATAGACGTATGTATGTAAGTATATAAGCAAATATAAATCACAATGTGAGTTTATTATACAAAAATTAAAAACTGATTTTTGTTATAAGATTGCTGTAATCTCTCTACCAGAATAACTGTCTGAGTGAGATATGAAGTATATCGAATAAATAAATAAAAAATAGTCAAAACTAAATTATATTTTATTAAATTATATTATTTATATTAGTATATTGATTAACTTCTTGAGACAAATCATGCTGCATATTCAATTATATAACAATGTTAATAGTATTTTGTTTTAAGGCCAGTTGTAAAAACGTCCACATAAATAACTGGTGTAATTAATAAAATTGTGATTGAATTACTTTCAAATTGCGTATATCTAGCCAAATCTGCAATTTTTTATAAGTAATCTATTTTCTGCAGTTCTATACTATATTAGTATGTTTATCTATATATTATTATACTATATTATATTATACTATTTTAGCACCAGAAATCCTAGCGTTAAAAAATTACCAAATTGGAATTTGGAAGCGAAAACTTAATCTCCTTCAAAAAGTCGCTCAATAGACTTATAATCTATTATTTCATTCCAAACAATATGTTATTTTGTACAGTTTGAACAATTTCTCTAACATCTATTCAAGCTCTGCCGTCATTTTAATAAAAAGATCAAACTCCGCTCGGATGATCTGACGCCTCGTTCGGCCGCCGCAAGACGTCAGTCCCTCGTAATAACTTGTCAGGCTAAGTGTTTCTTCAAGTGATCCGGCTAACCGGAATTCGGCTCCTCTAAGACATTATATTGTTTGCTTGCGAACTGCGTGCGAACATCAACGCATTCGAGGATATCTCTGATCACTTGCGGGATTTCTATGGTTTTTGCAGCACAATGGGTCACATGAGCACCAGGCTCGATTATATGTAAGCTTACCCTTTTCATTTTCAAGGTCTTGAATCAACGCCTTGCCAAGGGATATATTTAGTCCCAGAGGCAATGACATTGAATTTTGGATCACATAGATTTTGTAAATTGCGTAGTTATTATTGTATTCCTATAATTTATATACTTACAGTATATAAATTATGTTATAGCTATAAAAAGAAATCAAATAAAAAACTAAATTTTGACTCTTCATTGAAAACTTGTTCGAACAAACATATTTCATGATTCTTCATTTGGGCTCTATCTCAAAATCAGTATAATTTAGCTGCTATGACGACTGGTACTACCTTACCCTAGCACAACCGTACCCAGTCGTAATTGATAACTTTTTCTATTAATTGTATCTAAATTGTATATATTGATTTACAAACTAGAATTCACAGTGCCGATTTTTTCTTTAGTTCATATATAGAAAGTAATCGTTTTATGAATGATTTATATAATATCGACTAATATTGTTTTGAATTTGTATAAAGTATATAATGCTTGTATAGTTCACAACCATTTCTCAATATTTTTATAATTATGTAATTATCATTAATAGTAGCAGTAGAGAAATGTTCTTTACTAATTGGAGGCGAGATACTTTAAGTGAAACATTGAAAAGATTTTGAGAAGATCTCACTATTTAGTAATGAATACATCAGTTATAATATTTTATGAATGTAACAAACCAGTACTGAATACAGAATTTGATTTGAATTTGTTCGTTATCAATTATCTTCATTTTCAAACGTTCTCAATTGTATGTTTCATATCACTGATTTTATTGTAAGGCATTATTTGAGAATATTTTATTGTGAGCGACATTTCACTACCATGACCCCTCTTACAAACCCATATATATTATTCGCCACAAACTCAGGATGAATTCCAGATATCTCATAAGCTGTGTTGTGCAAGAAATATATAATATGTAAAGCCATGCTTCAAATGTGACATCGTTTAATAAATTACTAGATTTGAACAGAGATGATGTTCAAATCTTAATGTATCAATTAAAGGCGAAGTAATGAACAAGAACAACTGCTCATTTAGATAATGGAAATTGTATGATTGAAACAACAACTTTTATTGAAATAATACTAATTATATAATAATAAATTTATAGAGAAATTATTATAAATTATAAATTAATATTTCAAATATATATTTTAAATTATTGAAATAATACTAAGCAAAATATTTTTTTCTGTTGACAATTTAAACTATTCAATTTAGAAACATTAACTATGTATTTTATCAATTTAGTGATTTAAAATTCTATTACATGCCAAAACTCGCAAACACCAAATTATTATACTCAAACTTCAATTGTATTTTTTTGATGTTCACATAACAATGGACGTACGTTATTTAACATGTACCGTGTCCTTGATAAATTATTTATTATTCCATTTCCCCAAATTAATTTTTATAAATACCATAACGATACTGTGCCATTATTTTACACTCAAAAAACCTGTTTCACCTTTACGTAAAAAAACACATATTGTTTAAGTAAAAGTGCACATATGATACGGAATAAATATAACATTTATTTGCGCCAGTTGACAAATATAGCTAACATTTTTTACATTAGAGTAACAATATATTTTCACAACCTTGGGAATCATATTCCGGATCAATTAGTTATTAAAGGTCCGATCCAGCCTAACAAGAAATTGAAAAAAAATTCTGGTCATTCCATTCTGGTCAAAAAGTGTACCGAGTGCCAGTGTACAGTGTAATAAGTTATGAAGAATGAATGTTTGTGAAAAAGTTAAATGTTCTGTTTATCATTTCTATTCTAATAGCCACAAAAAATTATGTTATAGTTTTCTAAATTATATATCAAAACCTCTTAAATAAGTTTGGTACCACAATAACCAGGAACAAACAAGCAGCAACCACCATCAGTGCTGGTTGAAATTCTCCCTGGTTAGGCAATGCATTACTTCATATCAGTTTTCATATGCACAAGCGCTTGTTTTGCCTAAAAGTCGGCAGACTCGAGCTTTCGGAGTTTCTTCTCCAGACGTTAAGTCGGCGTAATGTATTACACCAGCCGAAGTTCCGTATAAAAGCAATAACTGGAAGTGACTCAGCCCAAAGTTTATACGGCGGGAGTCTGCACAAAGACGCGGTTATAGCGGGATTCGAACCGCATTATATTTTCACTTTGTTATGTTTGCTCTCTAATGCATAATTAACATATATTAAACACACATGTGTATTAAATGCAAATATATGCACTAGTGGTATTAGAGAGGATTGAAGCCATTGTTCAATATTGAAGCGCAGAATATAGATAGAGTATGAAAATACATTATTACTTCATAGTGTTTATTTGTTTTTTTAAATATTTTTGTATTTATCATTTCTTCTTGCTAGTTAATATAATTGAATAAGAAAACAATCAAATTTCAAATAACAATAATATTAACCCTTTTGACTCGGATGCCACCGCTCCGGCGGCAAAATACATATAAGAACCGGAATTTGCGAGTGGGAATGGTTAAAAAACTTTTCAAATAAAGAGATATCTTTCATAATTTTAAAATATCAAATTGGCTCTCATCATTTGTACAAATATATGAAAATAGGAAGACAAAATATAAGGAAATATAATAGTATTGACAATGTTCACAAATATTGAATCCGCCTCATATTCACAAACTAGTTCTACTCAGGGTTTTACAAAATTTAAAACAATAATAACATAAAAAACTCAAAAGAAAATTCAAGTCGGCTGTATAAATAATTATATTTAACATATTTTAAAATCGTGTTCAGAAAAAATGACTTTATACATATTAATGTGAATGTAAAAAAATGACTTTGGTAAAAAAAAAATTGTTCAGTTTATCTAGACACACGTATTATTGACGAAAAAACAAACTGAAAAATTTCCGGGTTCGATACCCACTTTGAGCATCCTGTTGTCAGACACCAGTGTCAACGATTTTCCACTTGAAAATATAGATAGCAATATGTTTTTAAGTGAAATTAGCCCTTAATCCGGCATTGCTACCCAGTAAAAAATTTCAGCCTTATTAGATAAATTATAATAAGAAAAAATCATCAAATCGGGATGGATTAACTATTGGAAATCAGAGTTATCATTTCCAAGTAATAAGTTTCAGCTTAACAGCATAGGTCTTAAGATTCTAATTGCTGCTAAATATATATATATATATATATATAATCCATTATTTTTCTCTATAGCTTTGTTTTTGTTGTCTTGTCTCATTCTATAATTACAATGAACAATTTATTAATTAATTGAAACATCCATACACAAGTATTTATGAGAATTAAATCACATATGTCAGAAAAATGTATGTAACTGTTTTTTTTATTCCACTAGCCATATGAATTCAGTAATCTATTACAAAGCTTTACTCATAGTATGCAGTTTCACTTTGTAAAGTTAATGTGAAAGTAAATTGAATCTGGTTTTGCTAGTCATTTGATATTATAATTTCCGCAACGAAATGACAATTTCGACGTTGTAAGTAAATGAATAAAGATAATTGAAATTTCGAAACTATAGGAAGTACTTTCTAGAAGCCAATGCATGGATTAAAGTTATATATCATTAGTGAATAATATGATCTTTAAAAAAAATTTAGCTTTACATTGTTAATTCTGAAGTTAGTGCTAATATCTCTTGTTATTATTAACAGTTTCCAGAAAAATAAACATCTGAAGATATTATCATACACCAATTTAAATTTAATTTTAAACAATTATTTAAAATAATTGGTATTATTTTTTGATATAGCTGACAGGAAACCTAATATAATTGATTTTTTTGCAAATAGTTGACCTATCTAAATAAAATTGATATAAAATTTGTCAATGTTTACTCATACATTTAATAACACAAAAAATAATATGACTGATCTTCTTAATGAATCTAAAATTGATCACACGGGAATTTTCTATTGACATCAAAGAATAACTTGGCATTAAAAACATATTAATTTTGCTCGACACGTCAATTACTCAATGTAAATCTTATGTATTTTCAGTATCACATTTTCTTGGAACTTCAAACAAATCAGTAATAAATTGCGTACATCAAGCAAGAAAATCGAAGTTGAAAATTTTCTGAGAACGCATATGTTTATTTGAAAAAACAATATTTTCCAATAATTTTACGAGAGTTTACAGAGTTGTAGTATAGTTTACATTTGATAACAATGAAATAATTAAAAATTGTTTGTAAAGAAACGCAATTGAATATACGTGCTAAGTTTTTAGTTGTTGCTATTCTAAATAATAATAGCTGTAGGAAGTGAATTTTCTATAATTCAGATCGTGGGGGAAACAAAATTAACCAACATGTACAAGAATATAAATCGAGTTGTGCATCTGGTTTAAATTACAAAAATTAATTCATATAAAAATTTATAAATAAGGAACTTAGATTTTTGATAACGTAGTTATATTGCTAACTTCTTAAATATCATATTGAACTGTCCGATATCAATTTAGTATAAAAATAAATGCTAGATGCCATCGAACTTTATAAAAGCTTTATTCTGTACGCGTCAAAACTCCAATGCACTTAAATTCTACAATTCTGAGCTTTTCTATCACTACATTTTTTTTTTCATTGTCGCAACCATTTATTTAATCGATTATTGCACTCAATTCGAAACATATTCAAAACGTCTAGTCATTCGTGAAGTATTCATTGTTCATTTGTACGATATGACGTCGCTTTTAAAAATGATCATTTTTCTTTTATACGCATATGAAATAACAATCGCGAGAATGAGCTCGTTAGAAATGTGATTTGTCAAAACGGCCAATGATTTATTATTCCCACATCGTAATTTAGACAAGAAGTATTAATTTAAAAATTTTATTTTTCAGATTTTTCAGATATAATTTGCATTGTCAACAATGCCACACTTGATTTATCACATGCGTGCCTGCAACTAAAAATTCTTGAATTGAAATAACTTACTTTGCGAATGAGAAGTGTTTTAGTAATTGGACACATAAATTTTTTACTATTGAATGCCAGTTCGGGATACCATGTTCAAAAAACTTGCATATTAAATCGTTCTTATATATTATCAGAATTCAATAAAGATTGTAATGAAAACTGAACTCTACGCTGAACATCAATTTTTCATTCGGACTCATGTACTTTCTCTCTCAAACTTTGTATGAAACTTTGTACGAAACCACAAAGAAAAAGTTTTAAATAGGGAAAACGGGGTTTTTGATTTTTAATTATTACAGCATTTGAGTATAATATCGAATTGTAATTTATAACTTATTGATGTAAAAAACGAATAGAAAATGAGAAATTAAAATTAAACAAAAACCAATTTAATTAGAAACTTGAATTAATTCATTAATCGTGATGAAAATTACGAAGAACGAAAAACTACATAAAAATAATACTAATTAATAAGTAAATTTAAATGAGGCCTGCAAAATTTATATTTAACCGTAAAACATAGAACAACTTTAATAATATAATCTGCAATTTGTTCATGATACTGTCAAAATGTTTTATTTCCGATGGTCTATAAATTGCAACTAAAATTAATTTAATTAAAAACAGAATGGCAAAGCATAACAGTTTAAAGTAATGCAAACAAATATCAAAATGTTATTATGTGTTGTAATTTATTTATTATGTACAGGAATCAAACACTGATGCATATTACAAAATGAATTTCTATTTAATATCATTTCAATTAATTCAATATTTGCTTTTTATAATCCTAAATTATTCCTGTATTATTAGAAAAAAGATTCCGCTAATGAAATATTCTGGTTGATCATTTGTAACTGTATAAAACTGTTGAAAATATGACGAAGAACTTGGATTGATTTTATAACAATATAAAATGTCATAAATAATGAATAAGATATTAAAATGTGTTTCGGGAATAACTCAGAGAAGATTTCTTAAAAATATATGAAAGCTGTCCAAATATAGAAACATGTAAGTTAAATCTTCTGCCCAATTTTGAAACCTCTTTAAATTCTACTTGTACTACTTCCTCTTTATTGGAAAACAATATTGAATATTATATACATCGACAAGCCTATATAACGTCAAGATTAATTATATGAGCGAAACATTAATAATAAACGTGTTTAAGATTACATTGTATAGGTAAATTTGATCGTGCATTACAGTCTCTTAATAATTAATGTACATAAGATGAATGAAGGCGCCATTTCTAGCTGATTCCGCAATATATGATACGCTTAATACTATGACACAAAACATCAAGTAAGTTTCGCGATTCTGATTAATTAATGATTTATTTTGGGTAAGATTATTACAAGCTTGTAATAATATTTAGTAAAATTGAATTTAATTGGTCTTCGGGCAATTTAAGAGAGAAGGTAAAATCTGACTGAAATCTCTATAAGGCTATCACTGTCGAGATTTAAAAAATGGCCCGGTCAATCTGTTTTAAAAACAAATAAGCACGACTCCTATTTGATATCTTTGAAAAGGGTTTACAATTTTCATATTGGTTTCTAGTTTTTGAAAAAATGACGAAAAAATATTTTACAGTCTGCTTATTCTAAATAGACTGCGGCTGATCTTACAATACCAATCAACGCAAGTCTTAATCGAGTTTATTCAAATGTCTTTGATGAATGAAAATTTGTCACGATACATACTCTTTCCAATTTTAGTGTCAGCTGATTCAGGAATATTTAAAGCACCGAGAGAATAAAAAATTACCAAATCGGGTTTTCTGCTAAAATGAAATATCTCCTTTGCGTAGTTAAAAAAAGATTATATTTATTATATCGAAAACTCGTTTATTGGCTTGTGTCATAAAATAGGAAATGCTATCTGCACATATATTCAATTACAAAATAATTTACATAATCATTTTATCAACGGTTCATTAACGAAGAGAATAAACAGCGATTAACCTTGGCGTTGCGTAATCTTCAATTAAAACCGCCTGAAACCATAAATAAACAGGCGCGTCGTTACCGTGTCTTGAAGAAATTATCTGCTAGTCGATTATATGGATGAAATCAGTTTTGCGAACTCCGTTCAGACTTGGCCTCATGGTTCACGAGGCATTAGGATCAAGTCCTATCCTATGGGGATTCGGATTCGGAGTACGCCGAACTTTGCAACCGCTTCGCGGCAACTAGTTTGATAGGAAACGTGCTGGAATATACCATCGACAATGCCGCTCGACGAGGAGAACATACGTGACATCGTCGGCAAGAGTTTAAGGTTGAATCAGAAATTATTGCTAACCATCGCGACATGAGTTAGATCGCACAAGTGGAGAGGAGAGTCGAGATAGTTCTCTATAGTGCACTTTGTACAGCAACAAGCATTTCAAAATACAAAGGTTTGATCATTAATGTAACAAAACATGAATGTTATTGCAATAAAAAACAAAAAATGCAAAGAATAATGGAAGTTTGTAATTCGAGCAAATAACTATTTAAAATTACACTCCAAAAATATATTATCAATATATGTTTGTATTCAAAATTTTCATATTTCCGATAACACTTTAGTGGCTAATATAAATTAATTAACAGTTTAATCTAAATCACATAATTTGGAGCGTAGGTCAACGAGCCTAATTAAAAAAAACTTAAGAAATGCCCGAAAAGGTTGTGAACTTTCTGATCAATGCAACTTTCTGGAAAATTCATAGTTTAATGCATAATTCATTTTTATGGATCTTATTGCATTAGTTGTATACATAAATAAAACACAAAGTGTTCAAATATAAAACATGATAAATTATTTTTTAATTTATTACGTGAATTTATTTGTAAAACTCAATATTGTTTTAAAAGATTTATAACAAATATTTGTATCAGTATCAAACTTCCATTCATCCATTCTATCTAAATATTGAAACTACTAAAGAATTTTTAGTAATTTTTTATATTTTTTTATTCCAGAGGCATTAAATGATAAATGTAAAAAATTTAATATGAACCATACACTTGACTTCTATTGAAAAAAGTACTCTGAATCATTTAAATCATATAAATAACCATATATGCAAGAAAATAATTCCGATGCGCGTATATTAAAGCATGCGGTGGAGTTGCCTTGTACATTGCGATGCAAGCTTTGCATACAAAACTCATAAGCAACGAGAGTATTACCGAAACTAGTAAAACTTTGCTTATTAGCGAAACGTTCATCTAACGCTCGTATTTTGTTGTTAATATACAAAACAATTTCAGGTTTACAACTCTAAATTACATATTGAATGATGTCATTGCTCCGAGATATGTGTGACGAATAGTAGAAACTATCAAATATATTTGTAAAGACGGAAATGCAACACAATAAGTCGCAATTCATGACATGAAAGAAGATAGTTGATGCATATTGTAAAAGGTAAAAATTAATTAAACTTTTAATAGCGTACTAAACAATGCATATTGTAACTTAATAAAAATATATTTTATATCCAGCAAGTTGAGATATGTAGATTTTTTGTTTTATTACATTTTCCATAATTTTATATTTTACTTCGCAGACCTTCTCAACTTAACCACTCACTTAACACATTTCTGGTATGATATAACCTTAGACCAAAAGTGTCTGAATTTATCATCATTGCCGTTGCTGAATGAAATAAGAAACGAGGGGAATAAGAAACAAAGTATTGGGGTACCTGGAGTTGGCATTGATATGAACGAAACATTGTACGGCTGAGTGTTCCTAACAGTATTCTCTGATAGAATTTACGTCTGGGACCATTAGGTTTTATTATCGCAGCTCGAAAACACTTAAATGGCTCCGAAATGAAGCCGATATTCTTCTTCGATTGTTTTAGAACATACCTTCGTAAAGATTGATCACATATTTTAATAACATAACATACTTGAAAATTATTTTGTACCATATTTCGATACCATGTTTCCAAAAAATTTGAAATTTATTGCTCTTAATATTTTAGTCAAAAAATTAAATATTATGGTTATAAATCCGTTATAAAGTATGTATTATATCCTGTATTATGTCTTCTTTTATATTTCATAGTAGACAATGTGCTCGAGCTTTCTTGTAATCAATTAATTTTCAATTTGAATCCTTCCTGTATAAAAAGTTTTATCTGTATACATATTAATATATATATATATATATATATATATATATATATATATATATATATATATATATTCTACAATGGTTCACACAAAACAATATCGCATTCAGACCTAGGCCGTTTTTCCTTTTCTCTCTTGATTTATAGTCGCGGATGGCGACAAAAAAAATATTTCGCGACCGTAATAGATCATAGCCACCGGTTGTACAATGCCACTCGAGTTCTGGTTCGGCTTGGAACGTTGTTTTTCAAAGTGTTGATTACTATTTCCTTCCTTAAGTCATCAAAAATTATACAAATAAAATGATTTGAAATTCAATCTTTGATTTGTATACGTAGAGCCAGAATTCGGTGAGAATAATTATCTCTATAATTATTAAGCGTATTATTTGCGAAACTTGTGATATATTTAATAATATTCTTTTGCTCATGTAATTTGATTTGTATACGTAGAGCCAGAATTCGGTGAGAATAATTATCTCTATAATTATTAAGCGTATTATTTGCGAAACTTGTGATATATTTAATAATATTCTTTTGCTCATGTAATTATGATGTAGAAGTTGATATTTAGTAAACTGATTTAAAACGTAATTAGCTCGAATAATGCTTAAGCGGTTTGATGAAATTCCACAATTTGATAGCAGATAAAATTATTTTGAAACCTGATGCATTCGATATCATATAAACGATCTTAACTTCTACAGCATTGCAATAAACATTACTACACGTTTCACATCACATTATAATCAAACTGCCATAAATATAAGTGCAAAATAAATTATCATCCTTTTGTCCCATTTGTAGGTGAATACTCATAGCAAATATAAAGAGCTTCGGGTATTGAACAGAATTTTATTGACATATTTGTTTTCAGATATAATTTCATGATCGTATTATTTGTAAAATAGAGTTTAACATATACATATACGTGAATAATCAGATAAATTATGGAACTGCAGAATCATATCAGATAAATCAGATAAATTATGGAACTTGACAAGAGCCTGAAATAATATCTATTATTATTGATTACGGTTTGCTTATGAATAAATAAATAAATAAATAAATAAATATACAGATGCAATACAATTTTATCCACTGATAATCTCAGTACAAGTTTAAGAATCGTGGTTCTCTCGGCTAGGGCAACAGGCCATCATGATGATTGTCCGGATATCGATGTTCGAAATTTCACCTAGTGCCTAATCTTATACTCTTTACGGCCGAAAACCTCCATTCATCTAGAGCAGTCGACTATATTTCATCGGTCCTCATAGAAAGCGAATTATTCACGCCGATATTACGGTACGAGTTGCGATAATGCGCGTTCATAACTCTTTCGCCAGGCTAGGAATGTCCGAAGGGAGAATTGACAAGCGAGTTCGAAATGTACGATTTGCAAAAATGTGCGGAAATATTCAGAAACGTTTATTTCACATATTATGCATTCTAACTATATTATGCTTATATATTATACCTATATAAAAAGCGACTTTTTTCACAAACTCATCTTTAAAATAAACAGCAATCTATTTATTTAAAATATTGTCTAGAATGTATCCGTTATATCGCATATCACGTCAGTAAACATCCTGTGCTCATGAAGCTTTTTAAGTGTCAAATTTAAAACGAAGGATAATATTTTATGCATATCTGGCTCGGGCGACATTAACAAGGGTTTTGTTTGCCATCCTTTATGAAAAATAGTCACGAAGATAAAATTAATATATAAGAGAAGAGAAGAGATTGTTTAAGAAATTTCAATTCGGATTAAAAATATTAAGTTAAGTGGTAAATAAAAAGAGTTTGAAATGTGACAAGCTACTTTAATTTCTGCAATGTTATATTAAGACATACAATATTATTGTTAATAGACAAAAATCTTGGGTTGCATGAAAAAACTTTTTTTTGTATTTGTTCATATGAAGAATAGTACAAAAAACTATTAAAATGTCTCAGCATGAGCAAAATAAAAACTAGTGATGTATGGCATCGTGCCTTAAGGAAAATTGGTGGAACTTCTCGTACCGTAACTAAATAGATTATTATAAATACTGTAACGCGTAATATTTATAAGAATTATATAAACCGAATTACAGTTTATAAGTAGTTGAAGTATGTGAGTTTTAGAACTTTAGCCAGAATTAAAGTCAAAATCTGAAATATTTTCGATATACACAAAAAAAATTTTTTATAGAAATAAAAAAAAAATTATCTTTCCAAAGGCAATTGTTTCGTCAACACAAGCATTGAATCATTTCAATCGGCATACATGCATATCTTAGACATAAATATATATATATATATATATATATATATATATATATATATATATATATATGTCTAAAAACTGAAAGTCAAGCCAATAATAGAAAAATTATCTCTCATTGTATGAGAGTTATGAGTTTTTAAGTGCAACATAAAAAATCGGTGAAATTGTTATCATTTTTTGTATTACTTTTGTATTTGTATTATATTTGTTCATTTAAACTTTGAAAGCGTAAGTAATATTTCTAAGACTACAGTCAGAAATGATGAAACAATTGTTTTTTAGAGTTGAAATCTTTTATTAAACTATGTTAAAATTGGTCGACTTTGAGACGACGTACTTTGAAATATATACTAAGGTGTGTTGGAAAATTTTATCAAAAGTTTTTTTTTTTGAATATTGTTTTAACAGCAATCAGAACCTTACGTCCTATGAGCTGTTGAGCTAAAACTCAACTTACTTCGTATTTTTTTTAGATGGTAACCCAATGGTTAATCCATCCATATTTGATGGTTTTGTTATTAGAATTAATCTAATAGGGCTGACTTTTTATTGGTGCAGCAATGCCGAGTGAGGGCTATTTTCACTTCGAAAATATTGCTATCTATATTTCCAAGTGAAAATCGTTGTCACTGCTGCCTGACAACAGGCTGCTAGAAGTGGGTATCGAACCCGGGACCTCTGATTCAGCTCCCGTCGCTCTAAACCACTTATCTACGGGCGAGCCCTTTATCAAACGTTGGCGAATTTAATAAGGATTGTAAATGGGAAAATAAAAAAACTATAAAATTTTTATAATAAAATAAATTGATTAAAAAAACTAAAAATAACACAATAATGTTGAAAATAGTTATTTAATCAACAATCTAGATAGAAATATTTTTAAATTTATTTATGTCTAGTAGTAGGCTTCAATCATGTCTTATTTCTAAACCTTTTGCAAGCGGAATAGATTCTATACGGCAGAATTTTTTTCGCTCGAATTCCGTCATTTCCGGGCGGCGTGTTCGACATTTTTCCGGCAGTGAGACGCGTGACGCTCTCGCGACGGATGTCGTACAGACGAAAAGCACACGCCTGTCAAAACACCGCGTCTGCGGCCGACTTGTACCTAGCGAACTCCACAGATTTCAACTCACGAAGAATTATAAACGAAGCAAAGGGGCGAAATAGATTTTTCGAGCACTTTAAATGCATTTTGGATTTGGGATAATATTTTTTAAGTTTCACAGAATGCACTTGTGCTGCTACTAGATAATGTCTACGTTCTGAAGAAATATATTAAATGTAGTTATGATTGACTGGCTATGATTCACTAGTCTTAGTGGTACATTATTTAAATATTGCAGAAATAATTTTGTTCTATTATTTTGATTAAAATATTTCAGGAATGTTGTTAACTGTATAAACGAAAAGAGCTGTTTTCAATTATTCATTTATGTAAACTTGAATTATCTATTAATTATATTAATTATCAAAATAATCACCTCTATCCAATGATAATTCATCAAATGACGCTGCATTCAAAATTAAATATCACGAGTAATCCAATTTCATGTGGCGGAAATTAGGTATATCACGTCAGTAAAAGTGAGCAAATATGTGCCTGTACATGATTTTGGTATTTCTATGATCTGATTATTTCAGTGAATTGGGGGTGACATGAGGTGATATTTTGAGGGCGCAATCTCATTACTGGAAACACATTCACGTCAAAGGCAGTCACGTACCCTCGTCCTACATATAAATCACGCACTGACACTTCTTTAGCTTCTCAGATTTCGCTCCAATTGCTTCTTAATAATAATCGAAGTATAATAGAATGTGTTATTGGGAATTCGACGTCAATTTATTAGACAGAATGTTTATGAACCCATTTGACCTATTTGACGAAAATAATTTCATAGAAACCATACATATGGTATGGTGATTTTGTAAAAAGACAATTATTTGTTGCAATGATTTGATTGGCCGTTGCAGAATTAATTTTGGTGTCTAATAAAAAAAAACTTTATTAAAAAAAATAACGGACACAAATAGTTTTACTTTTTATTCTGTAGTTTTGTACATTAACAAAATAACCGTTTCAAAGTTCTGTTTTTATTCTTGGAAATTTATTGGAACAAATATAAGTAACAATTTGAAATATTTGAATGTAAGGAAAAGTCAGCTATTTTACGACTTACTATTCTTATTTTTTTCAGACATCTTTATATCAAGATTAGCTAACTAAAACTTTTTACTTTCGTTCTATCATCTATGATTTCATCTTTAAACCAAGTTTTATATAATGTTGTTGAGTAAATATATGTTCTTCAAATTATATGTATTTCAACAAATAATTGTGTATATTTATATATTATTAATTTTGTTGTTATAAATAGGTTTGTTTCTACTAAATAAATATACGCATCTCATAGAAATGAATGTGTATTCTTCTTCGCCCAACTAATCAATTAAATAAATTTTTGTATGAAACATAGATTTTGCATATAAGCGTACGAATAGTATCATTTCAGTCTTTTCTTTTTTTTTTTGAACAGCAACGTCCTGTGAGCTGTTGGGCTGAAACTTCTCCTTCCTTCGTATTTTTTTTAGATAGTAACCCAATGCCTAATCTATCCATATTTGATGATTTTGTTATTAGAATTAATCTAATAGGGCTGACATTTTATTGGTGCAGCAATGCCGGGCGAGGGCTATTTTCACTTGGAAACAAGCCCCGTCGCTCTTAACTGCGAGCCCATTATTTCAGTAGGTATAATATAACAAATAGTAGTCTGCCAAAGGCAGGTCCATGATGTAAGAATATCACGAAACAATCATTCCCTTTCTATCCTTTGTTTATTATCCAAATTACCATTTTATTACCAGTATTTACTTGAAGAAGGAATTCTTTTATGCATTTACTTTTCCGAGCTTCTCCTCAGTTTTCTAAGTCCTCAATTATCTGCTTTCTTTTTCTTCCCAGTTCCTTGAGTTCTTCGAGTTTACCTTCGACTACGTTGCGTAGAACTGGACCTAATCCAGATTTTTTTTCTTTTCAGGATTGTGTTCAGTAAAGTTCTTCATCCGGCCACTTTTCTCATGACTTCGTTTGTTACCTTATTTGTCTCCTTTATGTTCTCCATTCGTCTCAAACGCCACATTTCAAAAATCTCTAGATGGTTCTTGTCGGCCTAGGTATAATATAGTCAACAGAAATTTTAATTTTATACCAGCCCTCTGTTTAAAAGCCGATAAATGCAGTTCGCATTGCGAGAACTGCCAAGAAATCAGTTATCACATCCGGACGCGTCGCATTAGTAGCGCTGATGTTTCGTGCATCTCCGGTTGGCCCGGGGCCTCGTACTAGAGATTAAAGAGAGAACGGGCAACTATGAGGAATGCACCATTGGGATATCTAATATAACCATAGTTCCAACATCCCCCCCCTAAGCCATACCATTATCCGTTCGGAGAACCGACTACCTCCGCCACTGTGTGTCACCGGACATCCGGACGGGATAATGCCGGGCGACGTGCTCGTATCAAAGGAGGATTAGCATGATGTAGCATTATGCGAATATCCGGCGCGTTTGTTCTCGGCAGGCAAACTAACGGTCCGAAAAACAATTATTCGACGCCATAGCGGTGTCCGTCATGCGGCCAGATTTGACGAGGTTCGTAATTAAACATTGGCAAATCGTGTGATTTTATGCTCAGAATACAAACATTAAACAAATTGAAGATCACCAGTAACCAAAAATTAAAGTGAATCATTAGTGGATACGGTTGTGCCACTTTTGTGCCAGCCATAATTTTGTTAATTAACCAGTTGTCTGGAAGAAAAGTAAATTAAATAGTAATGCGAGTGTCACAACCGTCCACACCCCAAAGCCGGTTTACTTCCCTGGGGTCGTTGAATCCTATGTAAAATCAGTATACTTTAATTGTTATGGCGACTGTCACTACCGTACCCTGGCACAACCGTACTAATCTCCCGTGGAGCATCAATCTTGAAAAAAAATGCTACATGCTGCATTCAAATTTTATACACCTTACATCAATTTAAATATAATACTTTCTCATGAAATTATATATCTGTGAATGACCGACAACTATTCAAACGGTTTGGTAATAGATACTTCATTAGATAGTAATGAATAACTAGTGGGGTGTATGGCATCGTACTTTAAGGCAAATTCCTGGAACTTCCCGTACCGTAACGAAATGTGCGAGGAATATTGAATGTTTTCAAATAGATTATTATAAATATTGTAACATTGTCGAATATTTATAAGAATTATATAAACTAAATTGGAAAGTTGGAATTATTTGTTTAAAGTATATTAGAACAAAATTAAAATAAAAATCTGAATTATTTTCGATATACAAAAAAAAATTTTTGAAAAAAAAAAATTAAAAAAAAAATATTTTGAAGCATAAATTTTTTTTAGTAAAACAATTATTTTATTAAAACAAACAGAAAGATTTTGAAATCATTCGAATCGGACGCTTAGTTCTCTCAAAAACTACCATTTTTTGCACATTTAGCTTTGTATCTTCGAAACCGCTTGACCTCTTCTCCTCGTCATTACGAATTGAATGTTTTTGGGATCATTCAAATCGGATGCTCCGATCTCTCAAAAACTCGATTTCTATTTTCTGCACTTTTTGCTCTGTATCTCTTAATCGGCTGGGCTTGCCTTTGCTAAAAACTAATCAGCACATCTGCCTATCAATAGGAATCAAATGTTTTTTTTAACCATTCAAATCGGTTGATCCGTGCGCTCGAAAACGTGGACGAAAGATTGTATACATACATACATACACACTCTCTCTCACACACACACACACATTTTTTTTTTCTGAGGTATGCCAAAATGTTCAGAAACCTTCAAAACATCGAGAAATGCAAAAAATTTCAATTTCGATTTTCGGTCCATTACAATAACTTACCCTACGGGAAGCTAATTAACATATAATCTAAAAATAAAATACGTCAAGTATAAAGGTACTCTGTTTTAAATATTATATTATAGCCAAATTATAAGGATCTTGCACAAAATGCACTCCTATGATGATGTAAGTAAATTAAAGATAGAAAAGTAATAAATTCACGATATTTTTATTACTACAATTTTATAATTAACTTCCCGCAGTTATAGTAATCAAAAATAAAAGGTTGTATGCATCATCACGTTTCAATATTTGCTTCACATTTTGGCATACCTTAGAAAATATGTATCACTTGTGTATGTGCGTATAGTGTATATGTATGTATGTATGTATGTATGTTCGAATACATTTTTTCGTCCACGATTTCGAAAGCACGATTCAAAAAAACATTCAATTCATATTGATGCGGAGACGTGGTTAGTTGGAAAAGCAAAAAATTGCAGTTTTGAGAGAGCGAACCAACCGTTCAAAATCCGACCAAACGGATTTGAATTATTCAAAAAGCGCTCTATTTGTAGTGACGGGGAAGCGTATTGGTTAGTGTTCGAAATAAAAGCGAATGTTCAAATCTATAGTATTTATAAAATAATATTTGTGAATATTTGAAACTATTATCGATTAATCAATTTTATTGACTATTTATTATTATTAGCATTTTTCGAATTTTTAGATCAATTTGTCTCAAGACACAATGCCATGCACCACCAGTTATAGTTATTGTAATATTTGTAATAAGTAGGTATATTTAAAACAATACTAAGAGCCATTTTACTCCATATTCCCAGTTAGTATTATGTTTTGCCAACTTATTTAAATATGCTTGTAAATTATTTTAACTGAAACTTAGTGCGCATTCGAGTTTTTCAACTTCCATTGCCCGTTTTCCCTTTGAAGTCGTTGTAAATTGATAATCATATAATTAGCGCACGTCTTCGTTTCGCGTAAATAAGATGTGTCCTATCAGCAAGATGGGCACTTCGTCCGCCTCGCTTCAGCTCTTGAAAAGGAACCCGAACTCATTAGCCTGTGTTGGGAATGCAAACTAACTGAGAGCGAAGTGATCACTTCCAGAACGTATACCTTTTCTCATCGTCAGAACAGGAGAATCCGGGTATCGTATTTCTGTTTGTTCATGATTAATTAGTAAATACACATTCGCGATTTCATGAAATTCCATGATGTAGGTTTGAAACAGAAATTTCTGGATACGAGATTGTATAAATTTAAAATATTATTCTGTTATGTTCCAATCAATATATATATATATATATATATATATATATATATATATATATATAAAACATTTTTTTCCTAACGACATCTATTTTTCAACTGGACCCTAATCTTTCCTTTCCTATCTGATATTGCGTGACTAGCCACTTGAAAACCACTTGATATCGAATAGAGACTACGGACACCGACGATCGTCGGTGGGGCAGAAGACAGTATTTCGAACAACGTGTAACGGATAACACATAATGCTAATTTAGGTTTCCATATTTTAAATTTTAAATTACAACACACTGATGATGAGACAAACCTAGTCTCGAAACGTTTGTGAAAATTATTATTCATTAAAATAGTGCAAAAAGAGTTATTGTTTGTTATATTTCCAAATTAACATTTATTATCCACTCAGAATACATTAGTTATATACATATATATATATATATATATATATATATGTGTGTGTGTGTGTGTGTGTATTTGCAAACTTCTATCAAAGGAATATCTGAATCAAAATTATTTCAAAAATACTTTTGAAACAATTCTGTTTCTGTTCATTTTGAATACTGAAATAGTAACTATTTCAATTTAAAATAACTTAAACAAACACATAATGTCAATAAAACTAATCATAATCATAAATTTCCATTAATATTTGTATTAATATATATATGAACGAGGATTAATTTACAACAACCACAAAGTAATTATATATTGTGGGTATTATAATTAGTAATTATTTGTTGAATGCTGATTATAAAGCAAATATAATATATTATGGATCTGTTTATGGCGCAATTTAATAATTCAGTTATGAATGCATTGGTAAAAATAAATTATGAGGATTTTGCGTACGAATTCTGTTTTACGCAGCTAATTTGTGATTTATAAAATATGTTTAGATAACGATTATTACTTATATTGAGGGATATAAAATTTAGTATAAAATAATATGCATGAACTCCTAAATTTAATTCTAGTAATATATAATATAAAATAATTAAAAGTGAAATAATATTATTAATAAAAAATGTTCTACTGCATCAGTAAAATTAATACTGACCTATATCATTAGATCAGCTAGAATAAAGATTCCAATGGAATCTTAGTTTAAAAAGTAATTAGTACTGTCGAAATCAAAGATGAATGCTTATGTATAATTTTTAAATTAAGGTTTTGCTTTATTCTTTATGCAATATATAATAAAGAAACAAATGAGCCAATTCTGCCCTGAAATGGACAATGTTATGGCAAGGCTATCTTACGCTGCGTTTTTTGATATAAAATGGCACTAAAAACTGTCAAAATGCTATGAATATACTGTGTGATCAGGCGTTTTACACATAACATGCAACCTCACTCATATATTATTATGAAACATTAGAAAGACGCAGTTATCAGATTGTGCGATTTCCAGGTTAGGCTTTCTATCTAAAACGAATGACTGCACAGAAACCACATAGTATTTGAGCAGTAGATGTTTAGAAACATTTTTGTAAGAGAAGCTCTGCGTAATATAGCCTTGGCGCAAAATTTTATATTTTACGACATATTCGGCCTCATAATTTTCGATATGTAAACATATAATCATTTTCTGTTTATGGAATCACAATCTTTTGCACAAACGAATAAGGTGAAGTACTTTCAAAGATTGTAATGTTAACCTTTTGGATTTGTTGGATACCTCCCATACATACAAATGATTTATGATCATTTTGCAACTCATTTTATAAACCAACAAAACAGAAAAGATCTCATGCTAAACAAGACTCTTTGCATCAGATAGATCCACGTATCAATTACCAATGTACTAATTCATTTTTATGATGCACCACCTGCATCAAGCATATCATTTACTTCAACCTATGCTAATGACGACCGACACCCAGTCCCACGTCTTACGTGTCAATGCAAACGTCTCAGCGTGCTAATTGTGTTTGCCGGCGGCCCGCACGCCGCCGCCAAGGAACATCGGAACCGATGCCACCGAACGATGCGGGCTTGAGCTCAGAATTTCCAATTCGCGCGAAATGCTTTCCCAATACAAACAACAACCGCAGTGCACACATGAATTAAAGTTTACTTATGCATGTGTCTCTGATCCCTCATCTCGTTGCAAGCGCAAAGCAATCTCGCGCACGCCGTGGAATGAAGCGGAAATTAGTAGAATGGAAGTGATTTTAACATTTTTCTGCAACCTGGTCCGGATTATGAAAACATCGAATATATAAAGTACTAGATTATTGCAATAATGAATAATTTTTCTGATAAATAAAATAAATAGTTATTCCAACTCTTTTGATGAATATTCCTAACCCAATACCATATCAAATTTATACATAGTGTTAACTCTGTAAAAAATAAAAGCATGAAATATTTTGCATTGGTTCAATAATGTATGTATTATTCCGTAAAATCCGAATTAAAAATGAGACATTCTATCTGTTTGACCTTAGACGTCCGATTTCACCCCACATTTTTTAAAGCAAACAGACATTTCTACAATAAATTAATTATTCATCAACTGAGAGTATTTTGAATATAGTCAGATAGTTTTTCGTTCGTTATGTGTTATTTGTTGTGATAATAAACGAGTTGTGATATAATTGGTTTGGTTTTCACTATATAATTGCTCAAAGTCAAATTGGACCTTTGTGCCTCGCACTATCCTATATGATCTACCTTTCTACCTGATCCATGCCTACTTCTCTACTGTTTACCTGTTTTTTGCCAATCTACTTGTACAAAATTAACTTTGTGTCTTATAGAGAATGTACAATACCACAAACCGATGTGGTCAAATACCTGGGCATGCACTTGGATTCCAGACTAACCTGGAAGCAACACATCAAAGCCAAAATTCTACAAATTAAGTTCAAAGCCCAAGAAACCAATTGGCTTACAGGAAGAAACTCGAAGCTCTCGCTGTATAATAAAGTACTGATATACAAATGCGTCATAAAACCCGTTTGGACTTACGGTATTGAGTTATGGGGATGCGCAAACAAATCCAATATAGTAATGATGCAAAGATGTCAAAACAAAATACTAAGAAATATAGTCAACGCACGGCGGTACATAACTAACCACGCTATTCATAAAGATTTAGATATTCCATACGTCACAGATGTATACCTCTCAATTGAGTGCCACTAGAACCAGCTCATTGCTTCTCTAGTCGACTCTTCATAATTAAGAAGATGAAACACTAGGCTTCACTCATTAGAGTGAACTCTAGTTAATTATTTCTTTTTTCGTCTTTTTCTTCAATATAATAATAATAATAATTATAATTATTATGATCATTTATTTACTTATTTATTTATTCATTATTATTTTTTATTATATTTTTTTCTCCTTTGTGTCACAATATCTTATAAGATAAATTGTATCTTGATTGCTATTAAAAAAAAATCTTATAGAGAATGTTTAAGTAATATTTTGACGTTGGTATTTTTTTGGTTTTTACGTAAAAAATATTTATTTTAATAGATTTAACTAAATGTAATGAAAATGTGACCGCCAAAATAATAATTAAAATATTATTTTTTTATAAATTCTCTCAGTCTTGTTTATCATATGCTCGTTCAATAATATCAGGCATGAACAAACATCATTTGTGATCAGAATACTATATATTTGTAATTATCCTGTTCGCTATAATTAACTAATATCACTCGTTTATTACCTTTCACTAATTTTTCATTAAAAGCATTATATGTCGTTTTATTTATCGAAACTGACAATTTGAATTTATCAAAAGCATGAATCAAAAATACAAAACTAATTAAAACAATGGAAACGCTAAAGCGAATTTCCAAATTTATTCGATGGAATACTTTAATGGCTATGTTTAAATTATAAAACTACAATAATTGGTGGAACTCCATTGTTCGGCGTACTCTAAATAATTAGAGCGCCGACCGATTTAATAAATAACACAATATTTATAATTTAATCTGTGCATAATTGTTTAAAAGTGATGTGCTTTGTTATGCACGCTAATTTAATATCACTCATTGTATAATGAACCATTTAAATTGCAGCTTTCGATCTTCAGATGGTATGTTTGAATAATTATTTTCAAAATAATTGTTTTCATCCTTGAATGAATTACATTATTATCAGAGTTGTTCAAATCCCAAAATAATAAATATATAACAAAATTAAATAAGTCCAAATTCAGATGATATTTATAATACTTATGAATCAATGAAAATGGCATCACAAGTATGTGTAATAGTATTATGAGTGGAAAGATTAGTAGATTTTCATAAGTATTATACTATCTGCTAAGTGCATATTGGGAAATTTGATTTGTATTTAAAATATTTAAAATCATTTATACATTCTTGGTTTCGTAAATTTGTACTTTGTATTTAGAAGCGACATATTTTTATATAAAGTCACATTTCCCAAACATTGCCTAACAGGGGAAATGTGGCAAACAAAACGTCGGATGTTAATGTAGTTGAACTCAAAATTATATATATATATATATATATATAAATATATATATATGTATATATATATATGTATATATATATATATATATATATATATATATATTATATTATATTATATTTGACAAAATTATAGTAGGATCATCTATCGACTTCCATACAGGACTGCGATATCAAAATACAAATATTTACCGAACACGTTCATTAACGCCAAACACAAACTCATCGACGGCATTGTTACCTTAGTTATTTCTATACAAACATATTATACAAATTAATTCGTCGTCTATGGCATGCAAATTTGTGCGGTCATAATTATGTAATCCAATGATCATGACATGTGTATGCTATGGGTTCGTTTCGCCTCAGATTATATTGAATTACTAGAAATCGAATAATGTACGTACATATGGACACATCATCAGCATGCTAGAGAAATGTTATAGTGTATACGCTGATATTTTAATTAAATGGAATTAAATTATGAAATCCAGATTTAGTGAATCATATATTCTCTTTAGGTATCAAAATGCTTTTCATGTTAAGGGTTCAGTATATATGGTATAAAATTATTGACTTTCAAAATAGGAAACTAAGTTAAGCATAATAAAGACGAAAATTGATAATCGCAAAATCTTATGACTGTTGTAGAGATATGAATTAATTTATTTTAGATTTTTAACTTAATAAATGCAACAAATTCAAAATATAAAAATTGATAATCAAATTAAAGCATCTTAACGCTATGATTGATGAGGTCCATCAAGATCAAACCAACGTTAATTTTGAAAAACTACAAGCTCTCAAAAAGCTTTTGAATTCTTGATTAGAAATTTGTTAAATTTACTTAGAACAAACCAACTTTAAGATAAATCATTTTCAAACTTCCAATATCCGTAAACATAGGTATTATGAAGTTGAAGCACGTCTATATGAACTCTATAGTAGCATAGAAATATTTGTCTACATGGCGGTTTGTGTATCGTATAATGCAATTCAGATTATAATGGATTATTATTGTTCTATACAGAACGGGTTCTATGAAATATAAGGGAATTGGTTTCAGGAAAGCAAACGTTTCATAAAACTAATAATGCCTACGCAAATTGCGGATTTAGTAAAGCTCAGATATTCGATAATCCAGCAATACCAAATCTGTAGAAAATAAACACTTCAGTAATATTAAAATTGATTGAAATTTTACCATAATAGAAAACATCATATTTGTTCGATCATTACTATTTTTCTGATTTATATCTTACTTATATAATACGTGTAATAATAAAATTTTGTATTATGTGCAATAATCAAATTATGCATTGCGCAAGATTATGCTGTTCTTATGTATTCAAGCAAATTATTTTTTGGAAATTGGATATCGTTCTACCGGGAATTAATTTTTGCCGATAGAGTAGCAGGAATACATAAGACCCAAGTTTTGGATGTATAAAGAAGATTTTGCAATTGTTTTCTGAACTTCAAATATACCTTAATTCAAATCACTTATCTAGTGATATGATTTTGTATAAATAATGTGTTATAATTACTGTATGTTGTATGAATGCCTTTATGCTGTAGTGGATAGGAATAGATATACGAGCGATACCATAAAAATGTTAGGTGGGTGAGAGTAGTGAAACGAGAGCAAAAGGTTAAAATTTTATAATTTCTTCATCAGAAACTGTTGAAGGTATAATATTGATCGATATTAAAAGCTCTCTGCATAGGCATTTTAATGAGTATTAAGAATGATCCTAAATAAGAAATTGTTATAAAATTGCTGTATATTTTTAATTAAATAATTTTAAGTTGTTCTTTGTTCAAATTACACTACGAATAATGATAGGTCTATGTATAATGTAATTGAAAACTCGAACCAAAATAATCATAAGACATGCAAATTCCACAAATAATATAATTTTATCTGCGCACCCAGCCACGACGTAATACATTTAGGAAAATTTCATAATCAAATATTCTTAGTCGAATATGGGGTAAGCGACGGTAATAACATTTTAATTAGAGAATGTATAATTATTTTAACGTACGCCGTGATGTGTCTGCAAACGCAAGGGGCGCCGGAACTTAATGTTTCCACTGACATCCTGTGATCTGCATACATCATCGCACTTGCGAGCAATTTATGTGTGTTTTACATCATGTTTCCTAACTGCGAAACTATTTCTTGCTGAATAAGTTCAAAGTTAAAATTAAAATTAGACACTTTAACTTGAAAAGTTTGCAACCTCGTAGGTAGTGGCAGATTTAATGAACATTGAATTCTGATTGTTACTTAGACCGACGATGTGTTAATTTTTTACTTACATTTAATTTATTATCCTTAAAACTAATATTATTATTATATTGTTGTTGACGTATGTAAAAGTCTCTCCTTTGTTGACTCAGGTTGGTAAGTTATATTTTAACCTTTGTAAATGTGAACTGATTTGTTGGTATATTTGATGTATTTGTAGCAAGTTTGCATCACAATTCCTTATTTGTCACTAAGTTCTTATTGATCGAAGACTGTCTATATTTTTTACTCAATTATTATTCATGTTACCACTTGGACTTCTGTTTTAGAAGTGAAAAATAAGCGCGACGTAATTCTGTGCTCCCTCTCCTGAGTAGCAATCTTTCGGTACAAAAGCTCAGTGCCATGCAGATCGCTGTATCCATGGCCAATACAATAATATTAAAATACGCCTAAACAGTTATTGTCAAATATCTATTAAAAGACAGGAGACATTACTTAGGAGTACAAAATCTATCAATAATTTCAATTTGTATGTATTTTTAGACTTAATATATTTTAAATATAAGAACATTATCGTATTTCTTCGAAATTATACAGTAACGTGTGATCATCGTTACAGGCAACCTGATACCAAGTAATAGTGATTCATTTTAACTTGAAGGTGCAGATCCAACAAAATATTTCTAAATAAGAATAGCCCTTTCCATGCATAATTGCATCTAATTATATATAAAGATAATTAGTTAAATTTTATTAATAAAAATTCATCAAGTACAGTGAATAATAAAAATCTAGCAAATACAGATTCGCAAATCGAAATCAGATTGCCATCCGAATCTAGAGCAAAAGTAAAAATTCAAGACTCAAAGCTCATATGGTGAAAGTCGGTTCATTTCTTTATATAGTTATTTTATATCAATGGTTTTAGGTAACTTTTTACGATGTATAAAATATTTAGTTGTAGGAGTGATGATATACAAAAATTCAGATGTTCATACAATAAATTTTTTAATCGAATCGGTTTATTTGATTTAGATTTTGAAACAAATTTGCTCTTGAAAATTAACTGTAAGTCCAAAATTGTTGAAATGTTTCAAATATATTATTGTTTCTATTTACCTCTATACATTAAATTATTTCATTCGAAATATTCTAGAAGGCCTTGCAAAACTTACTTTGCGGAAATACAAGAACTTTACGTCAGATTCAGTGTTAGAAGCTCAGGCAAAAGAAGAACACAAACTACTTCAAACTTAGTAGGCAGCTGCCTGTTCATATATGTTCTGAGTCACGGTAAAGTTTGCGCAAAATTTTCATTTTAGCATGTGTATATTATGTGAAATAAACACGATCAGTATTGGCTTAAAAATGTCAAACTGAATAATAGTATTCAATTATCAAGATTCAAACTTTATGATTATGAATTTCTAATAAACCCATACTCAACATGAAAAGTTTATAATAAACACATTATGCATGTTAATAATTAATTTGTCGGAACGCAAACTTATAATGCGCTAAGGATTAGTAGATTGATTAGTAGAAGCATGTCGATCTATACATTTTGTAACTTTAAAACTAACAATAATTTTTGACTTCAAGTATAATAATAGAAAACTTTAAATTTATTAACTTACTTTATGTATAATTTAATGTAGTGTCCTACTTAGACATATATATATATATATATATATATATAATAACATCTAATTTCAAATTAATTATCATTTATACGTATATTAGGTTCATATGTAGAATAAACTATCATTTACCCAAATTTAATTTATTTATATTACTCGACCTATTCATATACGCAATTACCGAAGATCAGACGGCTGATTAATAATTACCTATAATTCTATACTTCTATCCAAATCGCTACGTTCTTTCAAATAGCTTTCGTAGTATTTCAACGTAATTAACTCTATATTCCATTAAGAGCCAAACCCATTTTATGGGTATAAATTAGTGGTTTTAATATGCTTCGAGCTACTTAAAACTAAGCTCGGAAGCATTAAGATCATGCAATAATTCGAGTAGGAATACTAAAGGTAGTATAAAATTAAAATGATATACGGTAATTATAATTATTGAATATATATATATATATATTCAATATATGTTTCAACGTCGAAAAAACTATCAAGATATATATATATATATATATATATAAAGTATATTTCTCGCGGTGATTTATTTTATAACACGTCATTATGGCATTATTTGTGTATTCAATTATTGTACTGATGCGTGATGTAAAATTCAAGAGTTGACTGATGATGGATGGCATAGTGACAAGTTCAAAGGCAAATTGAATATTTTGTATTATTTGCAGTCATTTTAATACGATATGCATATTAATTAATTACACGCTCAATAATTTCAATATTAAATTGTTGTATTTGGACAATTTAATAAATAAAATAATAATTATCACTATTAAACACATTGGATTATTTTTATACTCAACCATTTTTGAATAATGCTTTTTTATTGATTAGTAATCCAGTGGATTAGTGTATTAATAATGACAATATTTGGTACAATTTTTGCCTAGACACCATTACTCTAATAATCTAATCTAATAATCAGCACAATAGCTTATAGATTTTTTTATGTTCTGCTACTTTATTTTCTTTTTTGATTTTGTTTGCTTAATTTTTCATATCTTTATTAAAAATTCAAGATCAATTTTCTTTAGAAACATATCTGTTAATTACTATTTTAATGAATAACGGATAGTGTTTCGGTGTTGGAATGATCAAAAGTTAATGCAAATCTATCTAAATTGTTTATT
>NW_020536999.1:35823538-35901136 GCF_003426905.1 Ctenocephalides felis | reverse complement strand
ACAAAAACATTAGCAAACTGTAAAGTAATATGATAGTATGTGCTCTCATTAGGAGCTTGTGACTCATTTGTTATATTTTCATGGGAGCATTGTTATGAGGCTGCATTTGTATAAAGCACTACTGTACGTCCATGGAACTTTTCCATGCAACAATAATAGTTCATTTGCTCGCGATTTCAAACAACGACGAACAAAATAATAAATCCAATTGCGAGCGGTCCATGTTAAAGAGGTGGCTGAGAACCATTTATAAATGAATGAATAAATATGTGGGTTCAACTTATCCAAAGTTTAGCAAGTTCGAGATTATTGACTTATTTAATTAGACGTTCGTATATATGAATCTTGAATGCACTATATTGTTAATTCAAGAAATGTTTCAATTTAAAAAGTTGATCAATATTTTATTAGAATATTAAATAGACTAGTCACAAATATGAGCGCACTTTCTTGAAAGCTAAATTCAAATTCTATTATTTTATTAAATCTTTATATAATTTTTTTTTATTATTATCTCTTTTATTTACAACTGTCCAGTAAAGGACATTCAATAAATTTGATGAGTTTACAATAGTCGGCTGAAAAGGGACATTGTATACTACAAGGGCATGTTGGAAAAAACAATTCAGTAGTCGTTTTTCCATTCGATATAAAATTCACAATATTTTATTGATAATTATATAATTTTAACTATTTATTTATTAAATAAATTCTTATAAATAATGATTAAGTTATTTCCATTTATTGTCAGGAGAGTTGATGGCTTAAATCCAATGGCGCTTTTCTTTTCAATCTTCTTAGATAGTTCTCTGTTATCAAGGAGTTTGCTGATGAATTTGGGTGACTGATTAGCTTGTTTCTATACTTGTGTACTGTTTTTGTTATTATGTACTTCATTTATGGTAGGTGTATTCGTGTGGACATGAATCAACCAGTTGGGAACATATTTTGGAGCTCCTAAGGCAATTTTCAAAAATTTGTTTTAAAATTTCTGTATTATTTCTATATTAGTCTTGTGAGCACTGCCCCACAATTGTATACCATAGCACCAAATTGGTTTGAATGAAGATTTATATAAAAGTAGCTTATTGTATGGGCTTAGTTTGGATTATTCTCTCGTAACCAGTAAAGCTTTTTGAAAAATCAAAACAATGTAGAGGGTTGTATTGTCACTTTTCTCTTTGATAGAATAGAATAGAATCCTTTTTAATGTTTTTTCAGCAATTGTCAGAACTGCGTGTTGTATGAGCTGGTACGCAAAGATTTCTTCTTTACTGAGTTGTTTTTTGGAAGGGATCTAATTTTATTTGATGATTTCTTTTGATACAGGAGTTTGATTACAGACTTTAACGTATTCCCTTTTTAATAAACCTTTCCAATTTAATGAACGCAAATTTAAACTTGTTTTAAAGTAGTACTATGTTTTAATATAACACTTTCACTTTTAAAGACGCATTCGTAATAAATAAAAAATAAGACATATTCATGTGATATTTATTTCTAATTATTTGATGTTTTAATTTCAATTGTCGGTTAATAACGACAAGCCCGCCGATTACACCATGTAAAATTCATTCCGCGCGAACGTTTATTATTTGTCCCCTCGTGTAGCGTTGTGCTCAAGGTATTCTTTCGCAATGATATGAATAACTGTTACAATTAAATGTTGCTCGGCTCGTACGAATCCACCTAACAATTCCATATACGTTTTAATGAAATTTCACAAGAGGAACGAGCTGGTATCTCGTTTAGCATGATCGCATCTAGGTGTCTAATTATTTGACTATATATTTTCACACTGCCTGCAAAAAATTATTTTACCATGTGGTATCGATGATAATATAATGTTTAAGTTATCAAATTATTCTATTTACGTCATTATACGAATATAATGTTAGTGATTTTTTGTAAAACAAAATTAGCAATTTCCAATGAAAATATAAAATTACTTTATAAAAAATTTAAAAACACTATGAAATAATGATGTTACACTTATAAGAGTGTATTAATATTTCTGAGCTTAGTCACCATTTTAGTATGTATGACCAAAATAAAATAATAAATATTATTATATCTGTGGTACCATTTCAAAGCACAATCAACCAATTTATTACGTGCTGCGCCACTGAACGACATTGACACAGAAAGTTTGAATAACTCATTTATAAAGAAGCAAAAGTTTTAATTTCATATTATTACATGCCATTACACAATATATATATATATATATATATATATATATATATATATATAGATTCTATATCAATTATACAAGTAATAACATCAAAAATAAACTCGTAATTTTAAGTAATTATTCAGCATATCTTATATTATATATATATAGACTACTCGGAAGAACTTACCTACATTCTTCATTATACAAAATCATAACTTCTGCATAAAGAATACTGAATATAATAATAGTATATTGAAACTTTCTACAGGTAGATATTCAAATGCAAGTACTTCAAAAATAAATATATTCAGATGAAATAAACTCGGCTTTGAGTTCAACAAACAAGATGAGCACGATAACAAAAAAAACGTAGTTACGGAGCAGAACGCTCGTTATTGTTTGCCTGGGTAAAGATCAGCAAGTATTTTTCGTAGTTTCAGTGAAATGAATTACAACACGTTGCAATTTATATAGTTAAAATTCATTTCGAATACTAATGAATATAATAGAGTATATAACTGAGTTTTAACGTACGTTAAAAACAATTTCATGTTTGAATTACGCAAATTAAAAATTTCGTATCAAATTAATTTATAAATTTAATGCTATTGAAAAATCCATTTATTGTTATATATATATTATATATATATATATATATATATATATATATATACATATAAATATATATGATGGGTAGATGCTTATGCTTTCAATATTAAATATTTCAAAATGTTAACGTGTTACGCGCACAGTGTGGATTGATTTATTGATTTATTCAGTCATTATCACATTCAATGCAATAATTATCAATTTATGAATATTAATAATAATTATGTAGGTGCTAATATTGTTATAAGTACCTACTATAATTTTATCCAAATTGCACATTTGACATTAGCATTTATATTGTGAGCCATATGGAATTTTTTTTTGATACCTTAAATAATTAAGTAATAACACATTTATATTATATTGTATTATGATCACCAGATTTTTATTATAAATAATCAAGTAAACAAATTTATTTAATATGGTCAAGAAACAAAAACAGTCATCAGTGATATTATAGCAAGCCATAGTTTTGTTCTTTATGTATGATATCTCAGTGTATTTATCAAATCAGAAAAAAGTACTAATGTAAAAAAATAATATTCTATAGACAGATGAATTACATATTAATTTCATAATCCTAATTGAATTACAGAAAATTCTTTATAAAGTATCATTTACACAACTCGAAATGTAAGACGCTACACAAAGTCGTTTTATAAAAACCTATTAGATGGATTACAAGCGTGCCCCCGGAGCGATGCGGCAAAGCCGGACTTTTCTATGATAAGATATGATAGCTGGCTTACTGTCCCGGGTCCCGCGTTCGAGGTGCGCCGCGCTCATAATAGTTTCACGCGAATCAATCCGCGCCCTGTTTGAACAATCACCGTTTCCGACAAAAAGATAGAGAGCAAACACGACACTCCAGTCTTTTGTGTACATTGTAAACGATACGCTGTCAAAGGACGATTTCATTTACCGACTATAATAAATATTCGATTATTGAAAATAGTCGCTTTCATGTGGGCAGAGCGAAATGAGACACATTTGAATGAAATGTCAGAAGCACGTATTTTGGTATTAGTGGTATAAACACAATAAATTTATCAAAGTTAATTCATATTCATTTTTGAAGTATGTGCATTTAATGAGTGCGAAATATATAAATGTTGTATCTTATTTGTTCAAGAAATATACTTGTATACTTTCAGTATATGTATATATGTATATGAAAAAGTATTTGATATTATATATATATATATATATACATATACATACTTACGCAATACTCGTGAATGCAGTGTATATATCGGTGGGATACGGTGGAGACGCCATGTACATTTTACCATTGCATGAACAATTAATTAATTAATTACAATTATTATTAATATAAATTAGGAGACGGAGGAGACATTTAGCAATGTGTATGATAAATGAAATAAGAATGAAAATAAAAAAGAAATGAAAATTAAGAGTCTATCTATAATTATTTCACTTATTAGTGAGTACAAGATATTTTGCTAGAGTACAGCATTTTAATACTCACAAATTGCAAATATGTAAACAAATATGATATTCAATCATATTTGTTTGTAAATATATAAAAGTATGCCCTACAACAAGAAATTTTAGCATATAACCCACATACTTTAAAATAACTTCTGAATTGAAATATTCGAGGACTTCATCATTATTATTATTATGTAAATTTATGTACAGTGAAAATAACAAGACTGATGCCACCGTTGATAGCACAGCAATAATTCGCATACACATTCAAAACAAACAAGAACCAGATTGGCTTTATACAACGCCTTTATCATAATTACCCATCACATTACAGCTATCGTCATCATAAACATTCGTAAACTTTCTATAGCCGGCAGGAGAGAAAATTATCAACACGATTCAAGACTCGAGTTCAGTATCTTTGTTACACTTCATATGATTCATTTCGTCTCTTATTATTCAAAACATCTGAGCGGAAGATGGAGACAACAGAACAGGGCTGTTTTGTAGGTCATAAAGCTTAAGGGATGATTTATATGCACTGCCGAGTATAAGCGCCATCAAAATTTCAAATTGAAACATATAGAAGTTCATGATAATACCAGATTTTACTAGATAATTCTTTATTATATGATAATCTAGGAATATAAATCAAAAATATATCGTTTGCTGAAATATGATGAAATAGAGCTCAATAAATATGAGCTGAAACATTTTAAAATTTGTTACTTTCAAAAGTTACTTCAAAAAGTTTCAGAAAAAAATATTTTTTTCTATTTATGAGTATCATGTAATCAATCAAATGCATCTTTAGTATGTGATTATTATAGGTATAGAAGTTTAACTTTTGTATTTCTTGCGCTGTCAGGATCTTTCATTAAATAAGTTCAACTATGAGATCCGCTCCTTTGAGATTGACGTTAGGATATTAATTGCTGCCGGAAATGGTTTTAATGGAATTCGATGCGAGTTTCTTAATAAACTTACTCGTTCTGAGAATCAATTACTTGCTTCGTCAGTTATTTTGATTATTTATCATGATTTGTTCGTAATAACAAAATGCATTCCGGGTCTCGTAATTAACAAATCATGCTTGTAGCTAAAAGTACAACAAAAAGAATTGCTAATTAAATTATCAAAAAAAACTTTAGTCAATGGAAAATACAATTTCAATAAAAGAGTAAAATTTTACTTAAATCAGGATATAAACATTAATGAGTTTTTTCAAACATATCCCAAAAACCTGAAAACATGTGGTCGGAATAGCACAAATAATAAAGCCTTAGTTTTGAAATGTGGAATACTTTGTCATTTAATAATAGAAAAAATCTGTTGTTAAATATCCATACACTGCTTTCACAATGAATTTCATGAATGATATATTTATAACAAACGCGAGATGAATAATGTATTTTGAATTAAAACGTTCATAGTTTACGCATTCATAATGAATTCCAATTCTCGATAAAGTATCATATAGCTGCGTTCATTTCACATTAATTATTGATCTGAACTAAATGAATATTAATTATTGTGATTTATCACAATAAATGTTGTCCAATGGATGTCACTCTATTTTATTTAATGTAGCTTCATATATAAATATGCATGTAGAGAAATATATAATATATTAAGAGAATCAAATATTGTATTTATTGTAAAATAATAGTTACGCCATAGTTACAGTAAATATAAGCATTTATGATATTGTATTATCTTATGTTTATATTTGTTATATAATTTGTGTTTAGCAAATCATTGATTAAAAAGTATGGATGATAAATAATATCTCTTACAAATAGCTATTAAACTCTCTACTAATTCATAATAGGGTTTTTAGCATCAAATCATTGATATTCTATTTATTGAGAAATCATAATACAGATATTCACAAATATTAATAAAAATACATATTTCATACAAAGTGGCTGTATTCAATTTATATTTTCTTGATGATCTTTTAGAGCATAGGTTCCCAAACTTGTTTGTGCTATGGACCCCTTGCGATGATTAATTCAACGGTGGATATGCTCAATACTAGTATTGAAACTGTTGTACTATACTTTACCAAGAATGTGACCAAAATTTAAAGTTGGAACATTCAACAGTTTCTGAGATATGCGAGGCTGATGGGTGGCTGGCTCCGCGCTCAATACTAACATTTAAAGTTTAAATAATTCCTAAATATGCCGTTGACCCCCATTTTTATTTTGTGGACCCCCAAATTTTATTTTCCCTGCCGTGGACCACTCCAAAGTTGCCATGCACCCCTGAGGGTCCATGTGGACCACTTTGGGAATAACTGTTCTAGAGTTTATATAAATTAAAATTTAGTACATTGAACAAACGAAAATCTGCTTCAAGAGAGAGAGAAATCAGTATTATAGTAATAAATAGTAAATAATACAGATATTATTATTTAGATGTTATAGCATTAGGCCCGTAATAAATAATATTTTATCTATTCCCGCCAGACTTTGAATAAGTTTATATACAACACTATTCTTCTTCAAAAAATGCAATCTTTATTACATTTATCACTAAGATACAACTTTTACGACTGACCTAAATCCCTGTAGTAAAACACAGAATTAGTACGATATCAGCTCACGAACAGAAAACATTCGAACATCAAGAGCAAAGCAATGGAAAAATAACAACACGATTCGTATGCAAAGAACGGCAAAACGTTAAACGCTAATACTGAAAAGGGAATTAGCACGAGACCGGCGAACGGGACATGCGACTCACACCCGGCGACCTCGGCGCTGAGAGGGACCGAAATAGAATTACCTGCCGAAATATCCGTCGAGCCATTTTCGTCATCACGAAATCGATATAAATGGAAAGTGTCCGGACGAACTCTGTATTAAAATTGCTGTTAATAAAGGCTCGAGTATAATCCAGGAGTCTTGTCATGTATTGCATAAATACTACGTGATACTTTTGTTATGAACATCAGATATCAGCACCAGGTGATAAATGGATTATTTTTACTTTGATGTATTTTTACGAATATACTTATATTATTAAAAATATAAGTAACTCGGCAGTCAAAAAATATACATTAATGAACTATTTTAAGGAATATTATTAATATTGAAAACATAAATTTATTCAACAAACTGGTGCTCCAGAATTCAACGTAAATTCAAACCAGAGAGATAATATTGATAGTAACTGTGATAGAAAAATACATAAATAAATTATTCCATGCTATTTCGAAATTATGAGCTTTTAAGTACAGCTTAAAGCTTTGGTCAAACAGTGATGATTTTTCGATTGTTGAGGTTAATTTTTATTTTTCGGCTCATTCAATCTTTGAAAACGTAACCGTAGAAAGCATTTCTAGGACCACTGTTAAAAACAATGACACCATTGCACCATTTCTAGACGTGGTAAACAGTGTATTCCAAATTTTTCAGAATGATAAACTTTAGAGATCCCATTTCAAAAAGGTGTAGGAAAGTACATGTATAAATGTGCTGAAGTATAATGCTGAAGTATATTTGTATACGGTATTTATTATTAGTATGACATAATTATATATCATAATACGTAGAATACACTTGGTAGCGTGTTCGATTTACACGACATGGATCTTTGAATCGAATCCTTTCAATGCCATAGAATTTATGAAAAAATATGTGTAGTTAATTTGAAATTAGGTAAAATTGTATTTGTTAAGTAGAAATCGAATTAAAATGAAGAAAAATAGGAATTACAGAACTCGAATAACTGAATTGTATTAAGAGTAAGAAGAAAAATATTAGAATTTGCTGATATTAAAAGAAGAATGGAGAAAAAAAAATGGAATGGGGATAGAAGTTGCATAAAATAAGAAACTTAATATGAAAAAGCCAGAATTAAAGAAAATAAGAAGAAAAATTAAGAAAAATATAGAATAGGATATATATAGATTGAATATGACATAGAAATTAGTATAGAATGTAAATAAATAAAAATGCTGTAGATGGCTAAATGCTCAAAGTAAGCGAAGCCAAGCAAAAATTAAAAAAAAACAGAAATAAGGTATGTTTTAATAATAAATGTAAATTGGTTCTATTTGCAATAAAGAGAAATATCTGCAATTATTATAGGGTAAATTTATTAAATTTAGAGATAATTAAAAAAACATATTGGTACAAAATTAGAAAGATTATCCTCAGAATGATGCCTAAGTTACATGTTGATAGTGAAAATTAGGATTTGAAGTACTTTAAACTGATTGATTGACTGATGAGAGTTTGTAGAGATTGAAAACACATATTCATATCATTTCTAAGTATATATAATATTTATAATTTACACAAAGACATTCATGATAATTTTCCGGCAAAAACTAATATAAAATCCTAAAGAAAAGTGGATTTTATAGAAAAACAAGCACATAAATGAGCATATAAACAGACACTATGTAGCGAATAGATTTTCAATGGTTAGGAAATTATCATAATTTAATAAATTTGACTTATTTTTGGTATTACAGCGGCTTTGAATCCAGATTAATCAAAATTTTAGTATGTATTCCACATTGTTTTTGCCGACTTCGAGCATAACATTTTAATCTAGTAATACTAGTCAATTACCAATGCGTTCAATTATGCATTTGCCAATACAATCGCCGAAGGGAATAGCAATTCCACTTTATTAACAAGATATACATCAGTTGTGATTATACGAGTATGAATTCTAATTAGTTCATGTATTGTTACCAAACGCTCTCATCTCCCTCTCTTCGGAATGACCCAACCAGTGCATGTTGGTATGCATAATGCATTTTCGAGTTATGCTAGTTCGACGTGCCGTTTTATTCCGCTCCATGACCGAAACACGATCCCGTCACGCCATAATGTATTAACATCCCAATTTATTGCCCCAATTCCCAGTTTGTATAGACGAGAATTCGAGATATTGGACTGAATTTTAAACGACGTCATTTCGCATTATGAACATATTCCGCAGGACAACTAGGTGCAGTGCGAAACAATGTAAACCGTAATTGCATGGTAAAATGTAACAAGTGTAAAAATTTATATGCATACTTAATATTGAGGATACTAAGTATCATATATAGATATAGTGATTTGAGTAAGCAACCGGATTACATTTGATAGCCACAACTATACTAAGATTTAAAATACTCAAAGTACATGTAGTGTGATACAGCATCCATTTTTGTATAATTTGTTTCCTTATTGGCTTTTGCTGCTATATTCAACATAAAAACAATTTTAATAATGAAGTGTTTATGTATGTCATTCAAAGTTTTAGAGTTACCTTTGGTTAACTGTGATTTTATACAATAATGAAATTGCTTCAGCGAAATGTGAACAATACAATTTCCATATAACCAACAATTAAAAAAGCAGTTATTTTGATACAATATTAAAATCAAAATATACACAAAAATAACTTTATAGGAATCCAATAAAGAGTCACAAAGCTTTCCGGATATTCAATTACCGTTATTCACTATTTTGAGAGAAAATACGTTACGGTATTTTATATTTCATTAAACTGCGAAATAATTAATAGAAAATTTATTATTTGTGTATGAGTTTATTGTGCACCGCCTCGAGTCGCATCTTGTTACTTGGTTTTGGACTCACATTAATCTCTTTAATAAAAGTTATAAATATTGTAAAATCCATGTAAAATTTTAAAAAAGTTACAAAACGCTATCAAAGAAGTCTATACATATCTGCCGTCTATAAGATTAACGCATGTTAAAATGCATTTAGTAGTGATGATAACCATATGCAAATATTGAAAAAATCAGTTTCAGCTTTGTTACAGAAAACAAACACATAATTAAATTGCGATAAAATATTATTCCGCCTAAGGAAAATTTGTCAGCATTATATGCAAAAAAAACATTACGGTAGGATTACATTTGTTCAGTTATTTAAAAAAAAATTATAAAGTTTCCTATTTTTAGTAAAATAAATTTCTACGTTCAACTCTATTATTAGCTTGAAAACAACAAATGAAATGTGAATATTAATAAACTTTCATAGAAAAAAAAGTTTTTATCTTGAACATAAAAATACACTTTTTAATCAGCATTTTCATGTTAGGATCAATTTACTTTTTTGCTATCAACTTGACTGTCAGCTAGTCAACATCAAACGATGTGCAAACAGGATTACGAACTTTCAACAAGTAGACTTTTAGCTTGAATATCAAAATAAACTTATTTCCACCATCTTTTCCATTTTCATCAAAACGATCAATTAAATTTTATCGTTAATACTTTTACCTCGTCTGTCAGCTAGTCAACGTCAAACGATATCACGTGCACCGTCCAATAATAATACCAGCCTTTGTGCATCGCTCGCGCAAGAACAACCCCAACCCCCAACCCTCAACCCATTCTACCTAAACCGTGGGGCACCTGAAACTAACGAGATTCGACATCGCGAATAATAACCGTAATAAAGATCGCGATCCAGATATTGCGCTTTGCTCTGCGCGAGTAATTAACACGATCCTATCGCATCTACCGCCGCCTAGCCCGTACAACACAAGAACACGGCCCAATATAACACATGCCGCGGCAGACATTATGCGCCCGACGTGCAAAAGTTTATAGGCCGACGTAGAGCATACAAAGTGGGGATTCCGGGCACGGCGCGGGAAAATTTCAAAAACAAGCAACGATTCTTATGAAGGCGAAATGCATTGTTTGAAATTAGATCATACTTTAGATGCCGCGTGGAATGTAGATAGGATTTTTAAAATACGAGTTCGCTGGTTTAGAGGAATGAGAAAACATCTTGTATTCCGCAGTTTCCGTTAGTAAGGATTGCATTTGATTATTGGATGTTTTTAATATCAAGATCAATATAATCATTTTACCATATAACTAATATGTTAACTAAAAATATTATTGTTAGGAAGATGTATTTGACATGGACAGCAGAACTTACTTGTTCAAGATCATGCCTTTTTTCTATATTATTATCTCTTTTTTTTATTTTATTTATTCAATTACACATTTATAATTTTTCATTACATTGCAAAGAATTTACAATATATTATATAAATAATAACCAAAATTTTTATTCTTCCTTTTAATTTCTTCTTGTTTTTTCAATCTTAAGTTCCTTTCAATTATTGTGATTTCTTCTATTCCTTCTAACAAATTGTGTAAAACGTCAGATATGAGCCAAACAGAAGTATTAAATATATCTTTTGGTCTATTTTTAATATCAAATTTTAATAATTTGTTATTATCTTCTATGGATTCCTTGCTGATCTTTTCCAATTTCTTTTTTTGTACACATTCAGTTATGTAGTGGTTAATATTATGTTCCTTCATACATTGTAAACACATTACCGAGTCCGACAATTCAATTTTATATAACTTATTTTTCATATTTACGCATTCATTAACAATTTTAAAATTCGAACTTTGCCATTCACTTGAAATATTTTTATTTCTCACATTTTTTCAAATATTTTCTCAATTGAACTCAGATCTGTCTTCTATTATTTTAGGAATATGTGTTGTAATTAATCCATTACATTTTTTTTTCGTTATTTCTCCATCAACCCATTCTGGGTTATTGGCTATTACTTCCAATCTTTTTCGGCATACAATTATTGCGAAAGGTGAAACAACAAATAGAACGTCTGAAAAATTCAAAGATGTCTAAAAAAATGTCAACAGATTTTGTTAATGAATGTTAACCAATTTGGTTCATCCATAAAGACAGCAAGCAATGAAATACGAGCTCATATAGGCACGTACAATATTCGCCTCGAATATCACTCAAATTTATACATCAGAAAACTATGCCAGAATACTACCAAGTTCAAATTAGTTCAATTTATAATAATCTTCAATCAATAGATAAAGATAATCGTCTAATCATTGTCAATTATTTTGAAGTATTTTGAAGGCTTTTTAATGCCCATTAAAAATGTACCTTCTGTTTTTAAATAAGAAGATCAAAAAATATTTGAAAACCATAACGATATTGGATAAGAAAATTTAAAAAAGAAAATTACTATTTAAAATTTTAAAATTATTATTAGTCAATAAATTTAAGGGTTGAAATTCTCTGTTACCAATAATGAATATCTCAAAAATATTTTAACAGAAAATGAAACAAAGGAAAATATAATACAAGCAATAAGTGAGTTTTGCTCATAGTTTCATAATTTGTAAATTACTGACCCGGATCATTATTTTTTGCACAAACTGATATTTTAAGTATTTATTGAAAACATTCAATTTTGTACACTCGAATGTCTTTAAAATTGTTCCTTAATGTAGATTCTACCGGCTAAAAATAATAACTATCTGTTTATATCCAGAAATTGTGGTGCATACTGACAACTAGTTAGTACGGCCATAGAACTTAATTTTATTGTATTATTTATTAACAAATTTCAATATATTTCAATGTTATTATTTATGCAAATTTTCGGCACGTAGCTTCTTTATAACCCATGCCGAACAACATAACCTCTGGAATGAATATAATTCAGGATAACAATGTAACAAATTCAAAAGCCTTCGATCGGTAATACAGTCGTTTCAGCTTCAAACAACAATGTTACAATATATGTTTGCAAACTATTATTAAATCCATAAAGACCAATATATCCCATATCGACATGTGTACGTTGGTCATTTCAAATATACTGCTCAGCAAATGTAGCGTAATAGCAGTGCAAATGCAGTGTAATAGGCAAGTAACATACTCATTGGTCTATCCAACCTCATTCCACCAGGTCATGGTAAGGTCCAGGTTATTTGTGGATATGGTACAAAGAACAATTTTAACTGCTGTATAAAGTATTTTGTAAAGAAAAGTTTAACGGAAGTTTCGGAAGGTATAATAGTGTTACATAAAATTCACAACGCGGAGTGCTACTGGTTGCAATGGTTGTAGCTATTTTTTTAATGTATTCCATGACATAAACCTGTACCACGTAATATTAATAGTTCTAATTCAAATTGATATGGATTAAAACTCAAAGAACAAATGTTGAATGTTAACATTAGAAAATTATATAATTTTCTATAGTGACTCGTGGGTTTATCTGACCTAGTTTTACCAATCAATTGTGATTTATTTGATATGTATCGGCAAAGTACAATTTTAACTGCTTCATAATGTATATTGCAAAGAAAACTTCAACGGAAGTTACAAAAACTTATAATAGTGTATCATAAAAATTGCTACGAGTTATGTTGGAAATTGATATTTCTTTAACATAATATGAATATAACGCAAAATATTTTTCAACTGTAAACTACTTAAAATTTAGTTTTAACAAGCTTAAAATATTTTTAATCGTGTTGGAATATGAGCACGTTTTGTAACATGAATGTAACGCAAAATATTTTTTCACTAAAAATTACATACAATTTAATCGTAATTGATGCGACTTTTGGCACTATATTGACAGAATAAATAAATCTGGTGCACTGTGAATAAATCTGGTGCACTATAATAGAACATCACTATACTAATTGCAAGAAGTTTATTCATTTTAGTAAGTACTTTTTGGAAACGTACAGTCATAAAATTTGGTCTTTGAAACTGGTAACTACATGGTAAGTAGCAATAATTACGTCAATTCTGAAATATTCTCAATAAATACATAAAAATAAATATAATAAATATAAAATATTATACAAGGATGTTTGCCATAAATTCTAAAACTACTACCCTATCGACGCGTAGGAGCTTTAAATTCTGTTTATAAATTGTAATTCCTAACGTTGAATTTTGTCATAAAAAATTCTATACTTGTAAAATATAACGCAAACTTCAAGTACCCACTAGCGTAGTAAAATACAATAAATTTCATCCTGACGACTCGGAGCTTTACGGCGAAAGCTCCGTGGTTCCTGTTTAGAGCGGATATCACGTGATTTTTTTCGTTAAGATCCACGATAAAAGCTTAAGGGCGGTAACACGGGCTTCGATATGGTCTTGATCCGAGGGAAAGAAGAACGCCGCTTGTTTTCTGGCTTGTAAACACGAATATGAGATAAGACACCGCGAACATCTAGATGAGAGGGGGTAGGTTCTGTTTACAAACAAGTACGAATTTAAGTTGATGATATATTAAAAGTTTTGGAACATTTTAGATTCCTTATCGGCAAGGGTTTGTGGAATTTTGGAACTCCGGAATAGAGCTGCTTTGTCTTATTTTTAGAATAATTGTTGGTTTTAATTACTTTAGTAATTAAAATGCACTACATTAAAAATTAGGTGCCTGGTGGATATAAAATACTCATATTGATGCAATGCACCAGACTACCTGATATCCCTTTTTATTGAAAAACATAAAGAAATGTGTATAATTGGAAATATTTTACTTCAAAATACACATAGGGTATTTAAATGTACATACATTTGTTATGTTAAACTCGTTCTTAATTAAGCCACTCTATAATAAAACCCTCTCATAAATGATTATAGAAATAAAACCACATATATTTTATTTTCAAGTTTGAGATTGAGAATTTGTAAATCGTACTTTAGAATAGATGAGAATATATTTCTGCATAATATTCTAAAACCCTTTAAGATAACGCGCCATTTATTTAAACCATAATCTCGGTTAAAATATTTTTAAGTTTCAAACTTTTGTGGATAAAAAGCGCAATTAAACTTAACGATCAAAGATGCGATTAAGAACTTTTAGAAAAACGATTAAGAAACATTCGAACTAAACGCTTAGAGCATATCTGAATAATTGATATGAAACCACTCGGAAACTTCGATGGCGTCTTAACTATTTTCGTATCTACCTAATATGTCGCGAAAAGTGATTTAATGAATATCGCATTAGTCTTAAATGAACAAAGAATCGATTAGTAGTAAGAGAGATATATATTATTCGTGACTTTACCACGCGACTTAAATTAATGATCGGCATTAGAGACGGCAAATAGTTACGCTACTTTAGTAGGATGTAGACTTACAAAAAATTCGCGTTCGATTAGAGATTTGTAGAAATGGCTTTGGCAAATAATCCAAGTTCTATATATACGATGAAAGAAAAATGATTAGTCGAAGGGAAAGAAATGTTTTATTGTATGCTTGCCAGATATATACTACATTTGTATTTGTAAGGTCACATACTTTAATCATTAATGAACATGGTGATACTATCAATGTTTTACATTACAGATGTCTATAGTATAAGCTTGCTAATTAAAAATATTATTTCTCAGTGAATATTTACAAGTATTACTTTAATGGTGTATGTGCTAGGGAATGCAATACCGGTATACCGGTATACCGAATTACCGGTAAACAACCCGATTTTTCGGCGGTATTTTTACCGGTTGTTACTCCAAAAATACCGGTATTTTCGGTATTTTTACATAAGCGCTATTTGATACATAATACACTAAAGTTTCAATTTCTCGGAACAAATTCATCTATAAATATCATAATCGCATAAACAGCTATATCTCAACTCGTCATTAAACTAAATCTTTATTACTATACTAAGGGCTGCATATCGTGTTACAATAAATAGAATTGGACTGATAGATAATGATGTTTGTTTCATCTTATGTAAAAATGTAACGCCTTTCTAAGCGATATTTGAGCCAAAATATTTTATATCATACATATTACTGCTGCGTAATCTTTATTTCTTTCTAACTTTAATAATAATTATGATAATTACTAAATATTTTTGCTTTTTACTACAATTATAAAATATTTTTCGAAAACGTTCGAAGTTTGAAAATACTATAGAAGCATCACATTGTTTTAAAAAACAATTCTCAACAATTATAGTAACTTATTATTTATCTCAACAAAGTATCCGATCTTAACCCTTTGAGTGCCGGGAGCCGATATATCGGCTCCTGCTACACTCGCGAGAAGTGCCAGAGCCGATATATCGGCCCGCGCCTCGAAGCGCTTTACTATTCGCATTGCGGGAGAACTCTATCTCAAAATAAATTTGTAATACGTTATAAATGATCTAATTTCACTATGAGAGAATTAAAAAAAATAGTTTTTCGTTTTAACTCTTTGTGGACGACGACCTTTTCCTATCGCTTGGAGGTACCGAAGTCTAACATAAACACCGATGGTAAAGTACGAAAACTGCCTGGAAAACTGGAAAGGGTTTGCGTGGTGTGCAGCAGAAAGGATGGTGGCCCAAAGAGAAAATCACGCACAGTTTGCAATAAGTGCAACAAAGGATTGCATAGAGTGTGCATTAGTAGCCACGAATGCTAAATAAATTATTTGTTTGAGTTGCAATAACAAAATTTTTACACATTTGCAATATATATATATATAAATATTTATGACAACATAATTTTGTTTCAGTAATGTTATATTGCCGATAACAATTACATATTACGAAAGAGATAATCCGCCTGGCGCCTTCCGTGTACCTTCAAGTTATGTTTTATTTTTTGTTATGTAATATTGTTTATCTTGTTACAAAATATATTGGAAATACAAAGTATATACTTCATTATAATTGACCCATATAAAATTGTGGTGAAAAGATGGCTGTTTGTATGTGCAAACACGTTTTGTACGAGAGAACTCAACTTTTACTTCATTTATAAACATATATACCTTTGTTTTTACTATAATTCTCAAATGAGTACAAAAAAACTAGTGTCATTGTTTCGTTCTGTATTTCATCTATAATACGCAGCTTTTTGAATCATGTAAATATCGTTTCTCGTTTGGTTTTTATAAGCATTTTCCCGAACCCTTGTAAAACTGTGATATTCGGCCGGTTTTTCTCGCATAGGCACCTCCATTTCGCCCGGCACTAAAAGGGTTAAATTAGTGTAGAACAATTATTTTTTTAAGATATTGGAGATGATGCTAATTTAACACATCGGATACAGACAATACAGTTTATTATAATAATGTAAAATGATCTTTTATGAGTTTTTGGTCTTTCTTACTCATAAGTTTGTTTTTGGTGAAAAGTACTCAATATAGTGATAAAAGAATTAATTAAATTGGATATACTTTTGTTAAATTATTAATTAAAAAAATAAATTTATTGTTTTATTTTATTATTTTTATTGTTTAGTTGAATATAGTTGTAGTTGTATATACTTTTTTTTAATATTTGTACTAGTAACTTTCAATTTTACGTTTTACGTTTTAAGTTTACGTTTGTTTAAGATAATAAAAATACCGGTAATTTACCGGTATTCCGGTTTTAAAATGAAAAATTACAGAAATACCGGTATTGAAATTTTCAATCGGTATTACATTCCCTAGTATGTGCTATGTATTACTATGATAACAAGAATAAATCAATTGCTTATCAGATAAAGTTAGCACGAATAATTATCCAATAATTTATGTCACTCCGAAGCCTTTTTAATATATGGCTTACTACAATCGCATTTGGCGCCGAAAAGACCAACATCAGCCAAATTAGAAAATCACAAATTATTTGGTTCGATTCATTTCCATATCGGTCCATTAGTCATATCAGCAAATCGTCATGCTAATACAAGCAATAACCTCGCAAAACGGGCATAAAACTGTCAAGCTTCGTAATTTATAATGATTCATGCAGAATACGTCAAGGATTATTAAATAATCCGACCATTAAGAGATTAATTAAGCCCACGAATACCATAAAGAGTGTTAATATACTTTTAATATCATGTTCTCCACCGGGGTGCTGAAGGGAGATGGTGTGGTATGGAATACAGGGGTAGTGCCGGAGTTTTTATGAACGTGCGGAATCGCGTGCAATACATTGTCCTATATCAAGATTACATTTTTATGAACGGAGCATAAATATAAATGGAGAATAAACTAAGCTGCGTACTACTCCACAGCACGGCCTATGTAGTACTACATGTACGATATGATTACGTAGGATTCAGACAACAGATAGGGATTACACGCATAAAACGCTCGGTGATATACGCTGCTGTATCTTATGGGATATCGTAGATATATATATATATATATATATACATATACATATATACATAACAGCAAAATATAGTAAGATCCATGAATGTTAAAAATTCGATTTCTGAAAAAAAAATCCAAGAAAATGTTGAGGGCTATATAGCAAGTGCCCAATAGTGACCAATAAAACCATTCCTAAATACACAGTATCATTAAACATGTTAAAATGTTAGCAAAGAAAATAAGGCGTAATAAACTTTGTAATGAACTCTTTCAATCTAAACTTTAGTGACTTATATACTTATATTAATATAAGTTTAAAAAAACATTTTACTGTAGTAAAATAGTATTAAACTGTTAATTGACCCATCAGATTCAAATTTCAATCCAAATTTTATTTATTTTTGAATTGATATGAATTTTCATAAAAAAAGAGGATTGAAATGTTGGTTGGCAAACGGATTCAAAATTGTATCGGTGAATTATAATAAAAGCCGCAGCAATGCGTAGCCGGACATGCTAGTATATATATATATATATGTATATATATATATATATACCCATATAAATGTTTATTCATTAATGTAGCTAAACGAATTCATACAAAACAAATTCATAAATTTACTAAAACAAAGTCCTATTCTAAATAAAAGTTATCTTTACCTTATTTTAACTATTTTTGACTAGTTGTATATATAAGTGTAGTTTAGTTTGTAGAGCAAATGTCAGTTTGCATATATATAATCACGTTACAAAATTTTATATGCATTTTATATGCACTAAAATGTGTTCTATTGAAAGAATGCTTAAAATGCTATGAGAGATGCTTAAAATAGTCTAGATATTGATTCTCAACTTTTCAGTTTTGTATATACATAGTACACAAAAATTTGTTATTGATTCTTTTTTGTAACTATATGTACAAATTTTAATACTTATGTATGTTTTTGGACATATCGACTTACTATTTAGTAGAATAGGTAATGTAATATGAATGCTTCACATTATTTAATTCTGAGATCAGGAATGCTTTCGTATCATGATGAAATGATAGAGAAATTGAAAGTAAAGGGCACCAGAGGTGCCAATATTCAATGTTACATTACTTATCTAAATAGTAATCTTATTTAAAGGTATGAGGTTTTATATAGATTGTATAGTATTCGATAGATTGATAAATGACGAAAGAATAATATCTTTGAAAATATAATCGCTACAGTCTTAGATTATTTATTTATTAAATTATGTAAAAGTGTGATAAATAAAATTTATATATATATATACTCGTATGTATATATATATATATATATGTGGGTGTGTGCATGTACATGTGCTTTTATATTTCTCTATGTATTTCATATAGAGACCAATATTCACATATCGCATTGATTTGCAAATGGTGCGGAACCGGAATATTCACAATCCATTGATTTGCATTAGGTATTGTCGCAGTACAATTCTATGCAGAACAAAAAACGCGCATACATTTGCAGGCAGAATAAATATGATAAAAAAACATCCATCATTCATAATTTTTGTCAAAAATACGTCGCGTTATCGATCATTCAAAATAAATAATTAAGCGACAGTAATTTGAACTGCTACTTTTATCTTTATTATTTATGATATTTATTTTATGTTTACACAATTTACTTTGTATACAGACAATCTATAGGGAATATTGAAACAAAATCTGACCGATAGCGAGCTGATGTTTGCACATGCGGGCGTTAATATCAACGTTTGCTTAAACGCACGTAAATAGCATGTAGGTTTTATACAACAAAATTATTTGTTCAACAGAATTGTAAACGCTATATGGTAATCTCCGATAGTACAAGCAGAGCATACTAGACTGAAAATCGTTTTCCCAATGTATACATTCGTGCACGTTTACTTTCAAATATGTATATTCCTGATCTCGATTTCTGTCAACTATTTTATTTATTATCACTTGGTAAATCAACGAATTGATATTATTTGTTTGAAGGTGATATGAAAGACATATTGATATAAATATACCATGCATGCTTAAATAAGGCATTTATGCTAGTAATGTATTGTTGAATGTGTTTGCAATTTAGCAAAATTTCCATTATAAAATAGATTTAGATTGCGATATCTGTTGCATTAATTGTATCTGTTGCGTGCAATCTCACCCCAGAATGATTTGGAACTAATTTGTAAACTAAAAAAATATTAATTCTTCAGACATGAATGTCAATTCTAACAAAACTAATTTTGTATCGTGTTTTAAGCATTTGGAGAATATTTGTTGAAGACATCGTTACAACATAAACGAGAAGTCGAGAGTTTTTTCTTCTGTATCAATATAACAATAACGAGGACTCTAAAATTGATAATTCAAAAATATTTTTCAAAGAAACACTTGCATTTTTAACTTCCCGTAGGGTAAGTTATTGTAATCGTCCAAAAATCAAAATTGAAAATTATTGCATTTCTCGACGTTTCGAAGGTTTCACATTTTGGCATACCTCAGAAAAAATGGATGTATGTATGTATGGATACAAATTTGCGGTCACGTTTTCGGGCCATTTCAGGCAAAAAACATTCGATTCCTATTGATAGGGAGATGTGCTGATTAGTTTTTGGCGAAGGCAGGTCCAGCAGTTACGGCGATAAAGAGGAAAAAGTGCAAAAAATAGAAATCGTTCAAACTTTCAAAAGAAACATTCAATTAGTGATGATTGGGAGAAGTGTTTATTTGTTTTTGGCAAAGGCAGGTCCAGCCATTTTGAAGATACAGAGCCAAATGTATAGAAAATTTTGAGAGAACTAAGCGTCCGATTCAAATGATTCAAAGAACTGTCTGCTTGTTTTAACAAAATAATTGATTTTTTCAAAAAAATTTTTTTTGTATATCGAAAATAATTCAGACTTTATTTTGAATTCTGACTAAAGTTGTAGTATACTTTAAACAAATAATTTTAACTTTGCAATTCAGTTTAAATAATTCCTATAAATATTAAACAATTTATATTAATCTATTTGAAAACATTTCGTTACGGTACGAAAAGCAATTTGCCTTAAAGCACGATGCCATACATCCCACCAGTTATTATTATAATTTGAAATTATTTTAAATATATTATATAATAATAATTAAACTAGTAATAAGTGAATTACCATTCACTATACAAGATAAGTTTAAGACTAAGAAAAGAGTTTAACTTAGGACTATAATTCTCAAGTAAAATAATTCGTAACAAAAATTTATATTATGTCTTGCAAATTCTTAAAACTAAAAAATTTTGTTTGCTTATCACTTAACCTTAAAAGGGCAATATAAAAAAACAGTTGCTAAACCAGACAAAAAGACAAAAAATCACAGAATATCACAAGTGGAAAAGGGTATTGTCTAGTAAGATACTGTGTTTTTTCACTTAAATTAAAAAAAAAATCAAAATTTGTCGAATTATCTTTAAAAATTTTAGGAATTTTTCTAGTTCTTGAAAATATACATGAAATTTAAAGAAAGGGTAATTAATAAGGAGGGATGGTCCAAAACTCTTTAGTTCGGCAATAAATGAAAGAATTGATGTATTAATATGAAACAATTACAAATTTAACTATCAACAATTGTAATAACAGTGCACAATGAATGAATTATCTAGTCATTTATCGCAATCTTGATGTGAATTTTACTTTCCGTAAATTGTCAAATTAAGTCTTCCCCAGCTCTCGGCCGAGTTGTCGGGTTGAAATATACTACTCGAATTGCCGCGCACGTCTCTTCACTCTGGGCAACAATAAGCGTTTGCGGTGGTAATGGAAGCCCCAATAGAGAAGTAACGGCACATCATTTGTAAGCTTGTTGTTCGCGTATATTTATTATTGAAACTAAAGTGCGCAAGTATATATCATGGCATTCAATGCTATCCAAGATTAACGTTCGTTTCCCACTGAGAATTAATAAACTAAGACTTAGAAACTAAAGGAACGCGTAAATAATTGTGTTTAGAACGCCACCTGCTCAATTTGCAGTAAGAACATTCTATGTGTTTTCTATTGCTCGGTATTAATTTTGCAACACGTACTATCGGTTAGAAATAACGTGGAAAGAAAGTGTGCCGTATATAAATTGCCTCGAGGGCTGTAAATAACGGATTAGTAATTCAAGTAAAAATACATCGAAGTACGTTCACAAATTTATCGGAATTTGTTCATAAATATATATATATATATATATATATATATATTTATATATATATATATATATATACTGTAGTGTTGTGCTAATATTTTTTACCGGAACGTTAAAATTGAAAAACTGGTTCATAAACCGGTTCAAAACCGGTTCTCATGTTTGTTCCGGTTTTATTCGAAAAGAAAAGAAACAAAAATTATTACCAAACCCACTTTGTGCGCGCATGTGTATGTTTATTACAATAATAGGAACATTTAATAAGAATTAGTTGAATTATAATTTATATAATTCACTTATTAAATCTTTTTCTGTGTGTAGCGATTTTTAAATTTTTTTTTTCCGGAACGCGTTTCGGCCTGAAAATGATTTGCCGGAACGACGTTCCGGCGCGTTCCGGCTCGACAACACCACTGTATATATAAGGGGTGTCCCAGAACTTAACGGCAAGTCTGACATTAAGTGTCCTGAAAAAATTAGAATAAAATTACCTCACGTTGTTTTGAAATTATGAGCTTTTTAAGTGCAACTTAGAGCTTTGGTAAAATTCTGACAATTTTTCAGTTATTGTGGCTAGTTTTTATTAATTTAGTCTATTTCAAATTTGAAACCGTAACCCAGAATAAAATTTCCAGGACCACTGTAAAAAATATTAACACAATTTCCCAAAAGTTTTCAATAATAAATTTATCAAGTATTTTACCATTTTACCACCCTGATTAAATGCGCCAACTTTTGCTGAAACTTGCCATACTTCAGTACATGTTTTTAAGAAAGGTCCTCTCATTTGACCAATTTAAAAATAATGTATGGTTTTAAAAAAAAAGGTTTTGATTCATCATAAAAATTTGCGGCAGTTGGATTATATTTTACTGTGGTTCTAGCAACGTTATTCACGGTTACGGTTTCAAAGTTTAAATATACAAAATTAATGAAAATTAGCTGCAATAACCAAAAAAAGTTCATAATTTCATTAAAGCTCTAGTTTGCACTAAAAAGCTCAATTTCCAAGCAAATTGAGAATTTTTTGCTATTTGTTTTTACAATACTTGCGTCAATATATCACCCTGTATTTATAAAGCCAAGCCAAAAAGTCAAATGTTTATATAGGTACTAAACTACCCCGAACTACATAATCAATTTCAAAATATTTTTTTTAATTGTTATTAACTTCCCGTAGGGTAAGTTATTGTAATGGGCCGAAAATCGGAATTGAAAATTTTTACATTTCTCGACGTTTTGAAGGTTTCTGAACGTTTTGGCATACCTCAGAAAAAATGGATGTGTGTGTGTGTGTGTGTGTGTGTGTGTGTGTGTGTGTATGTATGTATGGATACAAATTTTCGTCCACGTTTTCGGGCGTACGGATCAACCGATTTGAATGGTTTAAAAAACATTCGATTCCTATTAATAAGGAGAAGAGCTGATTAGTTTTTGGCAAAGACAGGTCCAGCAGTTACGGAGATAAGGAGCAAAGAGTGCAGAAAATAGAAATCGAGTTTTTGAGAGAACGGAGCATCCGATTTGAATGATCTAAAAAACATTCCATTAGTAATGATTGGGAGAAAGGATTATTAGTTTTTCGCAAAGGCAGGCCCAGCCATTTCGGAGATACAGAGCTAAATGTACAAAAAATGGCAGTTTTTGAGAGAACTAAGCGTCCGATTCAATTGATTCAAAGAACTTTCTGCTTGTCTTAACAAAATAATTGATTTTGGAAAAAAAAATTTTGTACCATTTTTTTTTTTTTTTTTTTTTTTTTAAATTTTTTGTATATCGAAAATAATTCAGATTTTATTTTTAATTCTGACTATAGTTCTAATATACTTTAAACAAATAATTTCAACTCTGCAATTCAGTTTATATAATTATTATAAATATTAGACAATAATACAATATTTATAATAATCTATTTGAAAACATTCAATATTCCTCGAACGTTTCGTTACGGTACGGGAAGTTCCAGCAATTTGCCTTAAGGCACGATGCCACCCACCCCACTAGTTTTACAATTTAATTAATCTCGTAAAATTATAATTACATAAAAACTTATTGCATTAAATCTGTTATATGCAAATCACAGACCTAATACTCTACATAAATTTGCGAGTATGTGTGAAATGTAATCAGTGCGGAATTTACAACCAGCTGAGATGGAAGCATAACGTTCTCTGCTTGCATTCTGCGTTATATAACACAGAAATTCCTAAATGAACCTAAATCCATTTATCTTAAAATAAAACTGGAGCATAAAACGGTACGTTCAAACACATTTGAATGCTAAGCAAAAGAGGTAACGAGGAGAAAATAACAAAAATTATCTATATTATAATATCGGGGGGTATTAAGCCCGGCGCTTATGTTTCGGGCTTAACCGTGAGGTGCCTGAAGATTCCTGGCTAACATGCTCACGGTTCTGTACACACGAGCTCGATGTTGCTGATATCAAAAGTAAATTAAAGGATTAAAATTAAATGCAGAAGCAAAAATAAATTAGAGTATGCATACATACGAACCCCTTCTGAATTTATTATCAACGGGAGACGGATGAAAGCGTTTGAGGCAGAGGTCGGTTATTAATATATGATTTATTTAATCCATTTATCACGAATTTAATATAATAATGGAGGATTATCTGAATATAATTTTGGGTACATGTGAATTGACCTACTTGGGGAAAATATGAAATAAAGCAAAATTCGATAATTAATTATAAAATCATAAATTTCATTGCGCATTCAGCATTTTTTGCTTACTGTGGCAAAAACTTGTATACTGTAAACGAAGAGCTTTCAAAAAAGTTGATTTACTTAATGTTTTGGTAAAAATATCTTAAAAAGTTTCATATTCAAGGATTTGCATTAGTTCTGGGACGCAATAAATAAAACAATACATAAATTTCTTTAAATAGAGGAATTTCTAGCATATTTTTCGTATTTATGGAATTAAATGTTTTGACAAATTTATATATTAAAAAGTATGGATATAATGGACATAATTTTATTCACACTTAGGAAACTTTTGAAAAGTTAGTTTTCAATGTATAGTATCTGTATTTGTTACAGGTAGTTTGGTAATTTGATGATTATAAAAATAAATTAACTAATAGTAATATGAGATGTATTTACGAATTTCTTCGAAGATAAAATTGCACATAAAATAAAAATTATCAAATTTATTCTGTAAATTACATGGCTCAATTTATTAGAATTGAGCGAAAATAGCTCTAAATTATATTCCAATATATTTAATAAATATCTATTTGTATAGTAATTATCAAAAATTAGTAGTTCTCATTCCAAAATAAAATAAAGCAAGTAAAAATTAAATGTATCAGATTTTTTGCGTAACAAATATTTTTTCAAATGCTTATCTTTTACATTTACAGAACTTTTAAAAATTATTTTTGTGTATACATAAATTTTCAACCCCTGCATCGAATTCACACGAGAGATGTTATATATAAATATAACACCTGACTCAAGGTACCTTATGTCTATAATAAATACGTTTAAGTCCCTGAAAGTGACAAGAGAAGAGGTCGCATTTAAGAGGGCCATTGTCCCGATAAAACCTTTTTTAACCCTTTTCTTATCACCTGAAAGAAATTTGTTACATGTTTACATCGACTTTATAAGGAACTGTGCTTATTTATTTATTGCTATAACACTAATGTGCCATTTTGTTTAGTCGAAGAACTTTAAAATGAAAAAGGACTACTTGAGTGACGAATACTTGAGTAGAGCAAGTTTATTTAGTTCGAATTAATAACAATTTTTGGATAGAAAATACTCAAAAAAGTATTGAACTAATAATGAAATAGAGAAGCTAATCAGGGAATCTAACAATTTGGTATGGATTTAACGTGGAAATTATTAAAATTTGAGTATATGGTGTATTATAATATTTAATGTTGGATATCTATGGCTTGATTTCAAGTAATAGCATATAATGTTAAACTTTTATTCAGTATATGGTAATTCTTTGAATAAAATAAATCGTTGTGGTTTTGTCGAAGCAATTGCATACTGAACAATACAAAATTCAAGTATACCCAAACTTGCGGCAAATTTAAAATATTGCGATTGAAAATAGCATGTATTCCAGTAATTTGAAATATTATATTGCTAATAGAATATGCCATATCGTGTTACCACAAAACCACCGAGCCAAGTTTATTAAATTCTCATTCTGTAGCTTTCACATTTCAGAATGAGTTTCGTTGAACATTGACATAGCACGCGAAAATCATGGAACTGAAATGATATTTGGAATGTACATATTTGAATTTATTATCAGTAACTTATATAAATGTTCTACGATAGAATGAAATATTTCAAGAAACCAGGTGAAAATATATCTGTTGTCTGATTGAAAAAATATTGACCCAAAAGAAAATCTAGGTATTTTGAAACATTTATTATTTACTTATTCGTCTACTTTTTCAAAACGTAATTCTGAAAATACATTTCAATCTTCAAGACTTTTTTGTATTTAGAAAAACAATTTTCTGATTTATTTAAGAGATTTATTATGTACTGTACATTTATTGTTCATATGTTTTATATCTAATTTTATTTATCTTAGCTATATTTTTAATAAATATAAAAAATTTAACGGTAACTTAAAAGATTATTAAAAATATAGAGTTTAGCGGTAAGATCAGTAGCCAGAAACCCAAGGTTCTAGGTACAATACCCAATACCCAACTTGGCCAGCCTGATATCAAGCAGTGGTAATATCGTTCCCTACTAGAAAATATACATCTAAAATATGTTTACGAATAAAAATTTTAAATATCAATCAATATAAGGGAAATTCTAATAATAAAAATATATCAAATATAGTTAGCCTAAGTGATGCTTTGCATTCTAGAAAGCTAAGTAGTCTAGAAGTATCATAACAACAGCTCATAAGACATGTTTTGATTGCTGGCCAAAAAAGCACGATAAATAATTACCAAAATGTTTATCTGATATACCTTTAAATACTGTCAAAACACAGTATTCATTTTTAGATTGACTGTAATTTCAATGCTCTTGTCAAAACATTGACATCCAGTCTAGTTGAACTATCAGATGTCAAAATCAAACAAACATGGAGTGTCAAAAGTCTGCTATTTCACAGCGTCATTATATCAAAAGTTGTCATTTGGGAAACATATATGCATTGAACCCGTAACGAGATCTCACTGTTAATTTAAATCAGTATCTAGTAATAGAAGCTTTCGAATTTAAATGATGAGCTTCATAGAAACAGAAACAAATAGACATTAAATGATTTTCTATACACAAATTTTAAAAATATTTCGTTCAACGCTTATGCTAGAAACACTACTGGAATAGAAAATTATTAGACACCACAAAAAAATATCTCTTAGTAAATTAAAATAAAATAAAAATTAGGATGAATTATAATTTCATGATTATATTTCATTTAATTTTGCTTAGAATGATTTAGATATCTATTTGATTGATAATTCTAAATTTGGCATGTATAATATTAAGGTAAAACTTTTACTAACGCTCGGTAAAAATTATAATTTAAAGTTATGTGTGTAATTATAATTCCTCGTAATGTATTCGAGTAAATTAGCACTAACTCACAATAAGCTATTGATTTCAATATTTCGTAGAATTCCATATCGCACAGTGTTTAACTAATCAAATTGTTTATGGACAATTATTCAATATCAAAACAAGCGTATAAATCATAATTGCATGTTCATATTATTATCAAAATGTGATATATAAATAAAATATGATACGTAAAATTAGTTCAGAAATGAAGTATAGTCCATAGTAAACTATTAGTTTACCGAAAAGTGGTAATGAAATATTGAAAACAAAATCAATAGGTAAACATAACATTTTAAATATTGCATGAACTTTCTAAGTCTATTAATTTTAAAACACATGATACCGGATCAATTTGTGTGGTTGAAGCACCTTGATGTCACTCAAGAAATAAAAAAATATATAAAGATCCCTACATATAGGTACTTAGAAGTTTCATGATTAACATATAAATAAAAAATGTATAGATAAACAAATATATAGCTACGTTAGATATAAAAAATATTAGCTACGTTAAAATATTTTCTATGTAAAAGACATACCGACGTCTTCATTTTACCCATAAAATTTGTCCTAAAACATCATTGTTCTCTCTGCAAATATTTTGCAATTCATTTAATGTGCCAAGCACTGCAGATATTTCATTCGTCACGTGACATGACTCAGCAATGACGTCATATTGAAGTTTTCTTTTTGTGAAAAAGAAAAAGCAAAATGTAATGTGATGTTTTTCTCGTTTCCGTATAATGAAATGTTACTTCACATCTCACTCGGCTTTGTCATAGAAAAGAAAAATCATTTCACTAGAGAACCTGAGCTGAAATCAGAATGAAACAATCAAGGAAATATTCGAGCTAATCTTAATTGCAAATTCTTAATGTAGAAAAATAAATTAATTAACCAATATTTTATTTTTTAGATCATTATCTGTCGGTAAAATTTGCAGATCATGCAAATATGTTTAAAAATAACAAATTTGAAAGCAAATTTAATTTCTTAATATTTTTCTTCATCAAGGCATGTATTATATGAAAAAAATTATTAGTATTACGTTACAATAATAAGAAGATTCACGTTAAAAAATCTCGAAGAGCACTAATGATGCCCTCGATATAATTTTCATAGTTGATTTAAAAGCTAAAAAACAGTTACGAAATTAATTGCATACTCGATTAATATTATATGCACTTATAGCTAATTAGATATAAAAATAATACTCAAGAGCATCTACAAAGTATTAAAGTAAGCAATTTAAAATAATGATAATAGCCTATAAGCCAATTAGTGCATAAACTTATATATTTATAGATATGTAGACATAATTAAATATGTGAATAATCAAAAATTAACAGGTATATCGTACGTACAAAGTACTAATTTACGTTGAAATCCTCATTTGTGAAAAATAAATTTTATGAAAATAAAAGCACTATTTTATTAGATATATTTATACAGTTGTCTTCATCTTTCAACTAAATAAGGGTTAACATGTAGACCGAAAGGTAGAAATATCATATACCTGTGACTTTTTTATATTTTATTGTTTTAATTGATAATATACTAGAATTAACTTATTTAAAATATAAATAATAAAATGAAATATAAATACACTTCAAAAATATCAACAATCTTCGATAATAAATATGTAGTTTAAGCAATATAGGTATTTTGAATAAATATTGTTTAAAACAAATGAAATAAATAAAAAGTTAAGTAGGTATGTATTGCAAAAACATAAATGTCTGATGTTTTAAATAAAAAAGCTTAATGTTTAATCAATAATTATGTACATCATTCTATTTTGACATCATAAAATATCAACAAATGCTTTGAGTATATTCACAATTGGATTGGACAACTACTGGGTTGTCATCCATTTTAGAGTCATATAATAACGTAAAAACAATTACTGAATGCCCTAGTATGATAGATTGTAATTAAAAGTATAAAAAAATATTTTGACGAATCTGAATTAAAATTGTTTTGCAGAGTCAAGAGAGAAAAATAGTGAGAATACTTTGAAGAAAGTATAAAATAACAGAAGTAAAAATAATAAAATTAAAAATTAAAAATAGTGAAATAGTTAAATGTAAGGTGTCTCTATGATGTGACGAATTTCAGAAAACACACGTTGGTTCACATTTCACTTTTCATATTCACATTTTAATTAAATCTGTATGTAACAATGAGAATAAAGTAAGTAATTCTATGAGCTACAGTAAAAATATAATCTAAGGAAATCTATAATGTAATAATAATAATAATGACAATAATAATAATAACAAATAGAAATGATAATCACAATAATTGTAAAAAACAATAATAACAATAAATTATAAAAAATCATAACAGTTACAAAAAATAACAATAATAATAATAAATATAATAGAAAACCGTTCCATTGACTAGTTAACTAATTAGTTTTTTAAATAAATTAATATAATTCATATGGATTTTTTTTTTAATCTTCTTAAATTAGAAATCTCGAGTAGTGCTGGAACTATATGGTTTGGGGTGTGTTTCCAATTTTAATTGGTGAAGGCTATTGCTGCCAATTACATCCACAATGTATGAAATGTTAAGATCATTGTCGTACACATTGACTCGAGATTTGTTTTAATTGACCATAACCTAAAAATCTCTATGTATTCTGGACCTCATCGTAGACTTAATAACTGGATCTATATTTCTGAGATATCTCTGGCAACCTACGAGCATAACTCATGGTGGGTTAAAGCAGGACAGGAACGCCTGTCGGTGTACGAAACTCGGCGTAATTTATGTTCACTAACAATGCTTTGCATACGCATGTGGACATAACGAATTAATGCAGGCGCAAACAATTATTATTTACCGTACCAGACGCCCACATATGATGCTGAGATTCTTGCTCCTCGGGATATAGAACGAACAGAAGTTTTCGAAATGCTTCGAAGTTGACAATGAACCGACGGGGATGGCATCTTTGTGCAATTAAGGTGGATTGTCTGTTGTAGTAACGTTGAATGTAAGTAGATTTACATTTTTCTTTTACTTAGCTCTGTAGTTTTTAACCTTGCGAAAAATTAGCTATCAAATATATATGTTCAAACCCAGTCTCTGAATAACATGATATCGTGCAGCAGCGATGTACAGCTTTACTAAGGAACATAGATCAAAAATATATGTCAATTTCTGGCACTGCGGTGTGACATGGCAATGAAAAATCTCTCACACTATTCTCCCCTGGATCGAGTTGGAGTTCATATCAGCTCATTGAACTGCCCTGAAGCAGTACTACCCATTAATATAATTTATTTTGTTTTTGTTTATTCAATATGTTATTTAATTTTTAGATAAATGATGTCATCTAGTATCGAAACGCATGAAAAAATAATAGTCAATATTTATTGCATTTGATGTATTAGCAGTCATATCATTCCTTTTATATAATGTATCGACATTCAACTTTGAGCAAACATCAAGAAACAAAAAAAATGAAACTGACAATAATATGTTGCATATTTGATTTATAAAGTGTTTCTATATAAACTCTCAAAGAATTGTCAATATTATATCTGCCAAAAACATATGCTTTGCATGAATGATATAAATGTTAGAACAATAAAAACTATATTATTAAGATCAGAAGCCGATGTCTACTAATAAGCCAATGTATAGTGATAGTATGAAACTAGATAGAAATATCATCAAGTTTTATAAAAATGCATTTTACAAAAATTTTAAAGTAATATTTTATTCTTTTATCGTATTTATCCACCTTATTTTTATTATTATAAAATATATAATTTAAAGAACTCATTAAAGGAGAATTCAGTATAAGGAACAATAAAACCGGAGCTCGGCAAGGGAATTGAAAGATTTGCAGTTGAATTTATTATAACTTCCAATAACAAATTAATGACGTGAGTAAAATTTGTTCATTTTGAGTAGGTACTTATAAAATCCAATTCCATAAAATTCTGAATTATTGACTTTATAAGATGGTAGGTAATGATTTTTAGAAGTAATGAATCTACGTTTTGAGATGCAAGAAAGTTAGAAATGAATGATGGACTTATGAAATTTGCATAATAGTGGAAGTTGCTCAAGTCATTAATAACGTTGTTTTAATACATTTAAGATAAAAGTTAAAAGTCGAATTGCTTGTTTTTTTATTTGTTTTTTTTTTTCAAAGATATATGTTTCTGGAAACTCATTGAATTCTTGATGAAGAGAACATAATCTGCAATAAAAACTATGTAGACTATTACGATTGACTTCAGTATATGTTTAATCTGGACAGTTTATCAGCTTACCGAGTGACACTTTTCCAAATTAACTACTAATCTCCTGTAATTAGTAACCGATCGATATCCCATGTACACTTGACACGTTGGCTCTATCAATTCATGAATAAGTTAATACAATCGAACAAAGTCCAGCTGGGAATGTTACTTCGGAAAGAGATTAGGCAGCCAGAGTCGTCTTCACAGAAGTATGACTGTATTCGGCACTTGTGAAGCTTCAATATTAATTGGTAAATCACATGAAATATACGCCTGCTGGGGACAGAACTACCAGTCATTAGTCATTATTGTTTAGGAACAAAAGGTCGATCGCAATTAATTCTGTGCAGCGGTGCGCTACTCTATGCCTAATCGTTTGAACATATGTGCCGGCAGTATTAGTAAAGTTCTAAGATGGCACAATGCGCTAAATTATGTGATAGTCGATTGTATTGTAATATATTTCATAGCCCTGGCAAAAATTATGCTTGGATCTAAAAATAACCTCAGTCCCGTTGCATCTTCACAGATCCAAAGTGCATATTTCTTTGCGGAATATTTATTTTGCTTCTGATAATTTTCCTCTAATTTAACTAATTTTTATTAACTCTTATTCTCATATAACCACCATTCTACGATTTTTCACTATGTTTTATATGCATTTTTAGTTTACAAAAAGTTTGAGATCAGACTTTAGAAAATTCATATACAAAATTTAATTGTAGAGAGATAATTCAAAAATAAATTATTAATTGTTATAAATTGTTATAAATTATTAACTTATTAATTGTAACATTTTGATAAATATAAGAGTTCATAAATAAATAGCGTTCATAAAATAGTGCTGTTGCTAATTTATTGAAAATTTTGCAATAACTTAATAATTAGCAATTTTTTGTTTCTTTACCATCAAATAGGTACCATTAATGCATTCTACAAGCTATTAGAAATTAATTGAATTGAAAATGAGTTAAGTTTTCAATGTGCTGAATTATGTGTTACTACTGTAATTAATTTCATAGCCCCGAAAAAAAATCGGTTTCTTGTACAGTTTTCCTGGATTTACAATAAGCAAAGAACTATGTCGCATTCTCAAACGAACTTTTTTTTTAATTTATTTGAACAGCGATCAGAACTTATGGGTTCTATGAGCTGTTGTTAAATATCTTACAAACTACAGTTGTCTCATCTCTATGTGCTGAATTTTTTTTATTACAATTACTGTAATAGTGATACATTTAATTGGTGCATTATTAATATATTGTTCATCACTTTTCAATAAATAGGAATATAAGAAATGAAAAATATTTTGTAAACACCAATTAAAGAGTTTAAATAAAAGTTTTCATATACGAACATTTTTGCCTAAAAATGCGGATTTCTGTTATTCGGGTGTTTTTATAGAGCACATTTATATAAATGAATGCGATTTCTGTTCAACGTTACACGAATCATGTAAATAACGATTTAATTCAATATCCTCTAAATGTGAAGTAAATACATCCTTTTAAAATCATCAAAATGCATGTTCATGTAAAAGAAAAATTAATGTTTCTGCATTTTCATTCCGCATTTATTAAAGCGCTTTCAAAAGCACACCGCACATGCATGTCAACTTTTAATATACCGCTCGGCCAGTACTAGCTTTACATTCGAATATATTTTTCCTAGTACTAAATTATTATTTTCTTCACATCGTATAACTATATCAGTGCAACAGAAAATCTAATTTTACGTACAATATGACATTCTATTGTCACAGCACGTTAGACTCGGTATCTGGTGACAGTTTCAGTTCCATTTCTTCTTGCTTTGTAAACCTATTCGCTGATGCGATTCTGTGTATTCTCTACGATTCTATTACAGTCTGTTTACATCCCCGTAAACGCATTTGCTTCTCGACCAGAATATGAAGTATATATATAATACGTTTAAAAAATTGTTGGATCGTTTATGCTGAGAACTGAATAGTTGGCCGGATGTTCAATTCTATATAAAAGTTTTTCGAAATGATTTTTAATTCTATTTGTGAAAATATAGGATACGCATATTCTTTTGCTGTGGTATTATTAAACATTACACAAAAGACCTATGTTAGTAACAAAGGCTATGTATAAAACGCCATAAATAATTATAACATAATTGATATACTAATTATGCTGATCAAAAGTAATGAATAGTTCTTTTAATATCATCAAAATTTAAATAGTAATAAAACTAATACATTTTAATCAATCAATCCTTCTGAGTTTGAGGAGGTTTCCATGATAATTAAATAATAATATACAGAGTGTCAACACACACGCAAACACATTTTTCTAATGTATGCCAAAATATTCAGAAATCTCTAACTCGTAAAGATATGCAAAAAAATTCATTTTTGAACGATTACTATAACTTACTCTATGGGAATTTATAAATATTTCTTGTTGTTTAGAAATTGTGAGCTTTGAAGAGCTTTGGTGAAATTACGACAATTTTTGGTTATTGAAGTTATCATAACTAAGTTATGTTTTATTATTTTTGTGTATTTAAACTTTGAATCATGAAATACACTTCTAGAACCACAATAAAAAACAATAACACACTTGCTTCAAGTTTTCAACAATTAAGGCTTTTTACTGAACCGTGTATAAAAGTTGTGAAAGTTGGTCGACTTTGAGAGGCCCTTTTTTGAAAAAAAAAACTAAAGTCGGCGCATTTGATCTAGATTGTAAAATGATAAAATACTTGGTAACTTTAATATTGAAAAATTTTGAGTTAGAAATAGAAATCTATTGAAGTCTTGAAAGAAATAGAGAAAGAAAATGTGTTGTGAAAATAGAGTTTTATATTTTGAAATATGTTTGATAGTGTTTATTAGTATTTAAGATACAGGTAACGATTTGTGACTTTTCAAAATCTGGATAATTTTTATCAACCTCAAATTTCTTAATAACATTGCCATGTCTCTGTAGTCCTGTAATCTGCACGTTTTAAAGCATTGCACTGCAGTGTTTCTGAAAACATTTCAGATACAGGTAACGATTTGCGACTTTTCAAAATCTGGATAATTTTAAATCAACATCAAATTTCTTAATAATATTGCCATGTCTCTGTAGTCCTGTAATCTGCACGTTTTTAAAGCATTATATTGCAGTGTTTCTGAAAACATTTCAGATACAGGTAACGATTTGCGACTTTTCAAAATCAGGATAATTTTAAATCAACATCAAATTTCTTAATAACATTGCCATGTCTCTGTAGTCCTGTAATCTGCACGTTTTTAAAGCATTACAACATTGCAGTGTTTCTGAAAACATTTCAGATACAGGTAACGATTTGCGACTTTTCAAAATCAGGATAATTTTAAATCAACATAAAATCGCTTAATAACATTGCCATGTCTTTGTAGTCTTGTAATCTGCACGTCTTCATAGCATTGCATTGCAGTGTTTCTAAAAACATTTTTTATCCGTGTTTGCTAAATATAAACTAGTAAAACATATCCTAGATCTCGCTAAACAGAAGACACCTCCCAAAGTAGCGGAGCAAACACCGCATGCAGTTTTTCCTCGTCGAGGGCGCGCGGCGATAAAAGTGCTTGTGTTCACTGTGCAGAGATGCGCAAAGTGGCACTTTGTTGGCACATTATGTAGAAAATGAATATATTTATTCGACGATAAACTCGGTAATAGTTGCAGTCTATTGAAAAATATTCAGGCTATAATATCATATCGGAATAACAGTAACCGACGCTTATAAATTTAGAAATTTTGGTCTGAGAATTTTATGATGTATTGGGTAAAAAAACATAACTAGTGGGGTGTATGGCATCATGCCTTAAGGCAAATTGCTGAAACTTCCCGTACTGAAACGAAATGTTCGAGGAATACTGAATGTTTTCAAATAGATTATTATAAATATTGTAACATTGTCTAATATTTACAAGAATTATATAAAATGAATTTCAAAGTTAAAATTATTTGATTAAAGTATATTAGAACTTTAGTCAGGATTAAAAATAAAATCTGAAATTTTCGATACAAAAAAACTAAAAAAAAAATTAAAAAATGATACAATTTTTTTTTCGAAATCAATTATTTTGTTAAAACAAGCTGAAAGTTCTTTGAATCGCCATTTTTGGGACATTTAGCTCTGTATCTTCGAAATGGCTAATAAAAAATAAAAACTAATAATCACTTCTCCCAATCATTACTAATTGAATGTTTTTTTAGATCATTCAAATCGGATGCTCCGTTCACTCTGTTTTTTGTTGATTGTAAGCTCAAGGACCAGATAGAATTAGTGGCTCTATCAACCGTTTTAAAATGTAAATATTGATTAATAACAAATAGATTTACACTTATTTATTTGTAGAATATAATTTACACTGTTTGTATGATATAGTATGAGTATTGAAAGATATTAAAATATTTGTATGTTGATAGCTTGGCGACCGAGTCTAGACTATATTGTTAGTGCCGGCTTCAGGTATCTAGCAGGACCCCTTTTAGGTAAATCTTGAGATGCGAATTGCCTATGCGTCGTTGCAAATGTAATATTTTCTTAGAAAATATGAGTGCAGCGTTGTCACGTCTAATTTGGCGTGAACATTCTCCCCCCCTTGAAATAATATAGGGTATATGATTTCAAAATTAAAATTATAGTTCAACACTTTGAGTTAATAACAGTCTATTGGTTTGATTTATATTGTCTATGATTTTGGTAATACACAAATTCGATTAATTGCACGTTTGAGTACACCATTTTGTGTCTTGATTGTCACAACACGCACAAGTCCATCATCTCCTGGATGTGTGTCAAGAATACGCCCCAATCGCCAGTGTAGTGGAGGTAAATTGTCTTCTTTGACCACTACCATATCGCCTACCTCAGCTGGTTGCGATGGTTGAACTTGCCATTTTGTTCTTGTCTGCAGCTCCGATACGTATTCTTTGTGCCAACGCTTCCAAAAATGTTGCACAAGTTTCTGTAGTCGATGATACCGAGAAAGCCTGTTATCAAGGGTTTCAAGCACTGATGGATCGGGAGTAGATGTTAAGGATTTTCCAATAAGAAAGTGACCAGGAGTTAAGGGATCATAGTCATTAGGATCGGAGCTTAAGGGAGAGATTGGTCTCGAGTTTAATATTGCTTCGATCTGTGTCAAAACCGTATAAAAATCTTCAAAAGTTAAAATAGCATTACCCAATACTCGCTTTAAATGAGCCTTGCACGACTTTATGCCCGCCTCCCAAATTCCTCCAAAATGAGGAGAGTTTGGTGGAATGTGCTTCCATGACACGCCTTCGTTGGTCATATCATTAACAATCTTATTTTGATTTGATTTTTGTTGTAAAAATTTATAAAGCTCCTTTAATCCTGATGCTGCGCCTATAAAATTTGTTCCATTATCGGAATAGATTTCGCGAGGTTTTCCGCGTTGCGCCATAAATCGTTTAAAAGTGGCTAAAAAACTATTCGTAGTTAAATCAGATACTAATTCGATATGTATTGCTTTTGTAACAAGGCACACGAACAAACATATGTAAGCCTTAATTTTTTTGTATCCTCTTGTTTGACGATCTCTTAATAAGATAGGACCTCCGTAATCTACTCCGCATATAAAGAAAGGTGACTGCGGTGTAACGCGATATTTAGGCAAATTGCCCATTACTGGATTAATAAATGTGGGTTTTACCTTAAAACATGTTACGCATTTTTTCACGATCGATCTTGTCAGGTTTCTGCCTCCGATAGGCCAATAAGTATTACGCAACGCATTTAATAACATCTGTGCTCCGCAATGATACAGTTTTAAATGCTCATGCCTAGTTATTAGAATAGTCAATTGATGATTTTTTGGTAGTATTATCGGATGGCATTTATCATATGGTAAATTTGAATTCTTTATCCTACCGCCGACGCGCAATATTCCATTTTTGTCTAAAAACGGTGTTAATGATTTTAATTTCGACGATTTGTGTAATGCTTCCCCACGCGCGACTATATCTATGTCTTGTTTGAATATTTCATATTGTGATATTTTTATTAACTTGTTTAGTGAATTATTGAATTCATCGACCGTGAGTGGGCCATACAGTAGTTCCTTTTCTTTCTTCTTTAGTTTTAAATTTTGTAAAAATCGATAACAAAAAGCAGTTACGCGCACGAGTTTAATAAAAGAAGAGTATAAGAAAAAATGTTCGTTATTGTTAATTTTTGTACAAGTCAAACTTGTGATTCGACTTTCGACATCAGTTTCAGGAATTGAAATATTGTCAGTTGCACGTCGCTGTGTTTCAGTTAGATTTTGTAGCCAAGATGGGCCTGCCCACCACAAGGATGAATTCAATAAATCATGTGTATAGCACCCGCGTGATATGAGGTCCGCTGGATTGTCTTCCGATCGGACATGTAACCAGTTATTTGCGTCGGTTTTTGTTTGAATATCAGAAACTCTATTGGCAACGAAGGTTTTCCATTTATAAGATGGAGATCTTATCCACGAAAGAGTGATTGTGTAATCGCTCCAATAGAATTCTTTGTCAAACGCGATATTTAATGCACGTTTAGTTATTTGCGCAAGATTTGCTAGCAGTTGTGCCGCACAAAGCTCGAGACGGGGGAGCGTAATATTTTTTAATGGTGCTACTCGAGATCTTGCCGCTATTAGTTTGATTTTGATTTCAGAATATTTGTTAATAGACCGTACATATATACACGCGCCGTAAGCTTGCTCTGATGCGTCAGCAAAGCCATGTAATTCTGTGTTTATACGATTATTACAAAATATATGTCTTTCAATTTTCAAGTTTTTGATAGATTTTATTTCGAAACAAAACTGTTTCCATTTATTTTCTAGTTCCGAAGGAATGGGCTCCTCCCATGATAAGTTTAATCGCCATAGGCTTTGAATTATTAGTTTTGGTATGACGATAATTGGAGATAAAAAGCCCATAGGATCGTACATTTGCGCTGTTGCCGATAAAATGGATCTTTTACTAACTATTTGATTTATTCTTATATTTTTGTAGTCAAATTCAAAACTGTCTGTTACCGAATTCCAAGATATACCTAAAGTTTTGATAGTTTGTTCACCGATGTTTAAAGTTGGATTATCTGCATTTAAAAGTTTTGAATAATTAGAATTAAATTTATATAGATTGAACTTAGCTTGTTGTAAAATATTACAAAGGTTATTTTTAATAGTGAATAATTCGGATATGTTATCAGTTCCAGTTAATAAATCGTCAACGTAGAAATCATTTATGAGAATTTCGCATTCCTTTGTATAGTTAGTTATGTTTTCTCTGGCTAACTGCTCCAAACAGCGTATGGCTAAAAACGGCGCAGAAGCTGTCCCGTATGTAACTGTATTTAATTGATAAATTTTTAATTTGCTATTAGTATTGTCCCTCCAGAATATTCGTTGCATTTTTTTGTCGTTTTCATGAACCAAAACTTGTCTGTACATTTTTTCTATATCAGCTGTAAGTACAAACGCATGTCTTCTGAATCTTAGTATAATAGAGAAAATATTGTTTTGAATTGTGGGTCCAACAAGTTGTAGTTCATTCAACGACAGGCCTGCATCGGTTTTGCAAGATGCATCGAACACTACACGCAATTTCGTTGTTAAACTGTCTGGTTTTATCACCCCGTGGTGAGGCAAATAGAAACACGTCGCGGGTTCGGAAGATTCGTTGACTTCGCTCATGTGCCCTAGTGTTATATAAGTATTCATGAAATTTATGTATTCGTTAAATAGATTTTTGTTTGTTCGTAAACGGTTTTCAAGTGAAATAAAACGTTTAAACGCGATTTGCTTACTATTCCCTATTTTTTTTATATTGTCTGTAAACGGAATTTTAACTATAAATCTCCCGTCGTTTGCCCGCGTTGTATTGGCAACAAAATGCTGTTCGCATTGTTTTTCTGATTCGGTAAAATGTTGTATATCGCTACACGCTTCCAGTTCCCAGAATTTTTGAACTTGATTTTCTAAATTAGCCGTATGATGACATATCGTAAAAGAACTGGAATTGTTGAGAGGTACGCTGCCAGCTATAACCCACCCAAACTGTGTATTTTGCAAAATAGGTCTATTTTTTCCTAGATGAATATATCCTTTACAAAATATATTCCAAAATATTTCCGAACCTATTAAAATATCGATTTTATTGCTTTTATTAAATGTGGGATCCGCTAATTTTTCATAATTTGGGATATTTAAAATATTTTTATTGAATGACACCGTCGGCAAATTATTTGTTATATTATTTAAGATAAAGCAGGATAGATTTAATGAAAAGTTATTAATGCACGATTTTAAAGTAATTGTTGTTTTTGACTTAATTTCCGTTGAATTTTGATTTATTCCCCGGACTGACATATTTATTGATTGTTTATGTAAACCGAGTTCATTAGCAAACTTCTCCGTGATGAAATTGGATTGTGATCCCGAATCTAATAATACTCTACATGCTCTATATCTATTATTGCTATCTAATACGTTAATTACTGCGGTAGATAAGATGATTTGACTTGAATCATTTTCGGTATGGCACGAAACATTTTGTGGTGCATTATTAACAGCTGGTAATTGGCTTGAGTCTATATGCAGAAGACTATGATGATTTGAATTACAAAAGGCACAACGATTTAAAGAAGTACATTGATCACTGTTGTGATTGTAACGTAAGCAATTCGTGCATAGTTTTAATTGATTTACTTTGCTTACTCTATCTTCTGGAGATAGTGTCCGAAAACCTTGACATTTGAACGGTGAATGAAATGGCTCTTTGCAAATTGGGCAAATATTTTTGTGATTAGTGGATGTAGCGTAAGACTTTGTATGTTTTGTGTAATTAGGTTTTATATCTTTAAATTTACTAGAGTTTCCGATTCTTGTTTCAGTCGGATTAATTGCTTCTAATATTGTGCAGCGTTGATTTAAAAAATTGCTAAGTTCGGAAAATGTAACTAGTTCAGATCCTTTATTCATTAACATCTCCCACTCTTGATGAGTTTTCCTATCAATTTTAGAAATTACAAGATAATTTAATAACGCGTCCCATTGATCGACGGGTTGTTGTAACATTTTTAAACATCTTAAATGTTTATTAAACGCATCTAGTAGATTACGAAGGTCTTTACCTGATTCGTTATGCATTGGCGGGTGATCAAATAATTTTTTAATATGATTGTTTACGATTATTTTCTTATTTTCGAAACGCGTTTTTAGTAAATCCCACGCAATTATATAATTATCGGCAGTTGCCGGTAGAGACTCTATAAGGCTTGCCGCCTCTCCTTTAACGCATGATTTTAAATAATAAAATTTTTGAGAATTACCGATGTTACAATCATTATGAATTAAAGACGAAAACGAATCATAAAATTGTAGCCAATTTAAGTAAGAGCCGTCAAACTGAGGTAAATTGATTTGAGGTAGTTTTATGTTGTTCGAATTATTTGTTATAGTGGTATCGTTAGAATTACTATTCGAACTAGTATCTGACTTACTTGATGCTGCCTGACTAAGTTTAAGTAAAGTTGATAAACAATTATTATGTTTTTCAAAAAATTCATCTAATTCTATTTCTATTAAATTATTAATTTGACTTTCGTCTTCTAGTAACGCTGTTATACTAATTACGGTATTTTCAAAGATTTCAAACAAAGGCTTCACATCATCGATAAGGCGTTTTATGTCTGCAATATTTAAGTCGCAAGCAGGTAGTTCCGACATTTGCCTGCACACTTTTTCGTATTTTGTTAAACGTGTTTTAGTAACTCGCTGTTTCATTTTGAGTTTATTTAATGATTCCATTTTGACACAGATTGAATTAAAACTCTAAATATTAAAATAAGGAAAGATTGATAGGAAGTAGTGATGTGCCAAGTCGAATCAAGTGATTCGAATCATTCGAATCAAGCCTTTAACGACTTGATTCGAATCAGATTTTACTTGATTCGAATCAACTCGCATCAAGCCGCAAAATATTTTTAGTGTGTAAAATATGTATTAACACAAATTTTTCATAAATATAAATATAAAAAAAATGCTTTAATTTAATTCAATATTATAATAATATAAAAAATAAATATCATAAATATAAAAAATAAATAATGAATTAAATCACGCGAGCCACCCGACTTTAATATGCTTAAATGTATCAGCCAACTTCAATCGTCTTTGTGTGACTTTAACCGCATTCATCGACTAACTATATCATCCGACTTCATATGACTCAAACCGAATCAAGCGGCGATATGAGTTGTTCCGACTTCATGACTCAAACCGAATCAAGCGGCGATATGAGTTGTTCCGACTTCACATGAGCCAACTCGAATCAAGCGGCGTTCTGAGTTGTTCCGACTTCATATGAGCCAACTCGAATCAAGCGGCGTTCTGAGTTGTTCCGACTTCATATGAGCCAAACCGAATCAAGCGGCGTTACGAGTTATACCGACTTCAATTCTGATTCGAATCATCCCGACTTCAAGCCGTTCGAGCGATATGAGTTCAAGCGATATGAGTTAACCGTATGGGCGATACAATGCGTCGTCGTTCTTGCGTGTTTATTTATTTTACGGAGCGCTGAGAGCGATTTTATTCGTGAAATATCAATACCCAATTTTGATAATAATTAAGTGTTTTAGATTTTAAATGTTATCAGAATAAACCACTCGAAATTATGAAACGAGTTTCGGGAATCTTTCAATATAATTCTCTTTTGAAACAATTACTAAACACCAGAAAGTCAGTAAATAATATGTTAACTTCTGATTATGTAAGTAATGGCAAATTCACATTAATGAAATTAACTTTCAGCTCTCAGTTTAGATGCGATCCTTTACTGATTACATAGTAAAATAAACAATCGACCCATGATTCCAAATATTATTTTATATGCTTTAGTGATGCACAATTGTTTGGTAATCTATTATTGTAAATTAATTTGAAGATATGTTTTAGCCGTCCTCAAAATTACATCATTTTTAATAATTTTCAGAATATACTTTTTGATAGTGATTTATGTTTACAATTTCTACTTTGTCGGTTATATTGGTTAAACTGACAATTTTGATTATAAATTTGGATCACTTTTACTAAATTAATACATCCATCATTTTTTTTTGTCCATATATATATACTTGATTCGAGTTGATTCGAATCATGATTCGAATCAGGTTTTTTTCTGATTCGAATCATTCGAATCGGGAATTTTTCGAGTCGGCACATCACTAATAGGAAGGAATGCTTGACTAACCTGATATACTCGCTGCTGCTGTGCTCGCTCGTAGGTGTAGCGCCAAAGTTAGAACTTCCTGTCTTGTTTAGAACTTTCACTTTATTTAATTTTTGATTTAGATTTAAGATTTTAATTATTTTCTTCGCACTGGTGACGCATCCGGTTCGTTTTGGACCAATGTTTTTTGTTGATTGTAAGCTCAAGGACCAGATAGAATTAGTGGCTCTATCAACCGTTTTAAAATGTAAATATTGATTAATAACAAATAGATTTACACTTATTTATTTGTAGAATATAATTTACACTGTTTGTATGATATAGTATGAGTATTGAAAGATATTAAAATATTTGTATGTTGATAGCTTGGCGACCGAGTCTAGACTATATTGTTAGTGCCGGCTTCAGGTATCTAGCAGGACCCCTTTTAGGTAAATCTTGAGATGCGAATTGCCTATGCGTCGTTGCAAATGTAATATTTTCTTAGAAAATATGAGTGCAGCGTTGTCACGTCTAATTTGGCGTGAACACACTCAAAAACTCGATTTCTATTTTCTGCACTCTTTGCTCCGTATCTCCGTAACGGACGGACTTGCCTTTGCCAAAAACTAATCAGCACATCTTCCTATCAATAGGAATCGAATGTTTTTTGAACCATTCAAATCGGTTGATCCTTGCGCCCAACGAAAAATTGTATCCATACATACATACATACACACACACACACACATCCATGTCTTCTGAGGTATGCCAAAATGTTCCAAAACCTTCAAAACGTCGAGAAATGTAAAAAATTTCAATTTAGATTTTCGGCACATTACAATAACTTACCCTACGGGAAGTTAATTAGTAGTATAATTAGGTTAGAATAAATTATATTATGAACTAAAAACACAAAAGATCTTATACACATAATTATAAAATTACAACTGAAATTCCAATTCTGCTATTCTTAAGTAGGATGGCTTCATACGTTTTAAGATAACATACATTTTATTACCTTGATTACTTGTTTGAGAGCATATATGATTTCTAAGAGGACCTTAACAATAGAATGACTAACAGATATTTTGCATAGTTCGTATGTGGTTTTTATAAGACGTCGATTAACGTATGCATAACAGTAATGTAATACAATGTTGGATGAATATTCAAATATATTGCGTAGTTTATATATAAACCATTAATAATAATAATAAATACCACTAACAATAATAAATACAAACTATGCACATAGTGTCTAACATAATTTACTATGTTTGTCTTTTGCATTAGTTGAATTTAATAAAGTAATTCTTAATCATTCCAAAAAAATATCAAAGTAATAATGAACTTTTATATACAGAAATACTAGCATATTCATTAACTTCGTTTATTTTACTCTAATTACCATCCGTTCTAATAATCCTTAAAATGCTGAAAGAACGTAAATGAAGAAATTCTAAGAATATATAAATACGCGTAGCGACATTCTGTTTTATATAAAAACATAAATTATTGCGACCATTACGAGAGCGCTCAGAGGAAATAAAATCACGAGGCAAAGTTTTTTTGTATAGTTTTTCCTTCTTTCTTTCTGGTTTTTATTTTTGCTGATTTCCTCAATTAAGCAGAAGTGAATCGAAAAACATATTGTTCGCGACGTCTATCGATTTACCATCAATCCACTCTCCACTTTTCGCTGACGACTCGTGAGAGAGAAAAAAACGAATTCTATATGAAGTCAGAATTTTCTCGATGGAATTTTATTTCATAATTTTAATACTGTTAAGAGTGTTTTGACTTGAATTAATTTGCCAAGCAAAACAAATGATTGGTATATTTTTTCAATCAACGTTGTTGAGTTTTTCAAAATAATGGCGCTCAAGAATAAAAAAAATCTAAATCATAATTTCATAAAATATTACTATAACGATTTTGTACATTTGTTCCAGAAGGAAAATGAAATAGGATGCCGCTAGAGATCTGCATTAGCATATGATTAAAATACCTAAACCACTTGAACATATACAAAATAAACATTCTACGTAAGATTGATCACCATATCAAGATTATCCATATTTGCATATGTATATATGCATACTCGTCTATAACGAATCAACTGATTGCGCAACACAATAAACAAGATAATCAAATAAAGGCATCTTAGAAATAAAACTAAGCTAAATAATGCGCATGAGGATATGGAAAAATTGGCAAAACTAGTTCTAGGACATTTTATGGGGTTTATAGCTGACACAGAGGACTATGCGAGTAGGGATTCTTGTACAAAAGACATATTACATTCCACTGCGAAATGAAAAGAATTGCGGCAACATACATGAAGGAATTTTAGCCAAGAAGCTGAGTATTGAGTTTACTAGACGTTTGCTATCTTATAAAAACCGCGTATTAGATACAAGATCACATGGGTAAACAAAAAATAAAGTAAAGCGATACAACAGGATAGAAAATGTCTACAATGACTAAAGTTTAAAATAAACTAAATTAAATAACAACTTACACATGCAGAAATAATTAGTTTCTTTCTTCTACAGATTTTTTTCTTATCTTAACAGCAATCAGAATCTTTCGTCCTATGAGCTATTGGGCTGAAACTTTTCCTTAATTCGTATTTTTAGATGTTAACCCAATGGTTAATCCATTATTCCATATTTGATTATTTTATTACTACAGTTAATCTAATAGGGACCTTTAGAGATTTTTTGGCCCTCCTTTTTCTAATAGGACCCTTTAGAGATTTTTTGGTCCTCGAATAGTTTTCGTATTTTTTATAGGAAAGTAATAAAGATAGCCAATATGTTATAATAAGGCTCATTTGTGGATAAGTGTCTAGAGCGACTGGAACTGAATTATAGGACCCGGTTTTGGTCTCGCTCCGAAATACCTGATGTCAAGCAGGAGTGCCATCGGTTTTCACTTGAAAACATTCATTCATTCGGTACTACTGCGCCGATGAATAATAACACTGTTACAAAAATTATAAAAATAAAATCACAGGGAGATGAGAACTAGTTTAGTTGCCGTAATACTGACAATTATATTAAATTTCGAATATTATCCACAATATATTGAGAATTTGTATTAAATATAATTGCTTCAAATATATTTTAGTAAATGGATCCGGAGTTGCTATTCTCCTGGACCATCAATTTAAAAAAACTTGTTTAGTTTTGTTGAAGCTCATATTCATCTCAGATTTTAATTATTTATGTATTCCAATGATTTTTTTCTATTTTCCAGCTCCTCTATTATTCTATGTGACAAAACACAACAGAAAATGCTGGAGGTCCTCCTCCGCTCCGGTTTATGAGTTGCCGTAAAAAATCCCGACCACAAAATGTTTCATTTATTTCCATGGAGCTCGCCAGCCACCGCTCGAACGGGCGCACCGAAGCAAAAGTAATAAATCTGATATCGGAAGATATGAAATCTGTTATTTTGTTGTTTTGCTTTTCTTGCAAACGTATGTTGCGAGGGTGTAATGATTACTTTTATCACTTTATAAAGACGGTTGTTGTTATACAAACGTGGGACGAAGTTCGGAATTTACATATGAGTTGCGACAAACTCATATGGCCCACAGCAATTTTATGGAAATCGCTGGATATTTTTATAATTACTTATTGGATAATGTGTATGCATGTGGTATTCAGTAAATTCTTTCATAAATAAGGATCAAACAGTTAAAAAACATAGTCAGCCTTAAAGTTCTTTGGAGTGAATATATTTGTATATAACAAAATTGTTTCCGAGATTTTGATTTTAAATTATGTGTTTTTCTCTTGAAACACACATAGTTTAAACAAAAATCAGTTTTTACACAAACAGTCAAAAATATAATGACAAGTTTATAATTATTATTCAATACTTCCAAATTTTATATGAGTAGGATACAGCAACTCTATATAGTCAGGTACCTTGTATACTTTTTACTAAATGACTATTTTTATTGAATTAAAATATCGTTCAGTTTCTTATAATTTTTGCAATTCATATAAAAAAAGAAACAGAAAATTATCAAATATTTTTTGTTTTAGTCTGATCAAATATGAGCTTTCTGTGAGTCAATGATAAGGGCAAGATAAAAGCTCATAGAATACTAAAAATAGTACTGATTGGTGACAAAAAAATGAAAAAAATTGCATGAAGATGTGCCTTGGAAGCGAAATAGATCGAACTGATTTTATCTAAAGGAATAAATTTGTAGATTGTGTAATTCGAATGTAACGCTAGATTAATAAGTAACAAACTCTTATTGGTTATGAACAATTTACAAGTTTTCAAATCATTTTTAAGCCGCTTGAGCAGAACACTGCTTTTCAAATTGAATATAATTCCGTTTATATTTATCTCTGCATTAGTTCATTATGCATAATAAATCTTTAATCCCACAATTATAAATGTATAAATGAGACATTGATGTAAATTGAAAAATATAATAAACCGATTTAATTCAAATAAAAGTAATTTCTAAAAGCAAGAAAATAAGATTATAAATCTTGAAGAAACTGCATTTTACCGTCGCTTTCAATCAGGTCTGAATTATTGCTCGACAAGCGAGGAAATATGAATGCCTTTAATATAAAGCGGAAAATTGCAATATAAATATCTTTGATGCCATGAAATAAAACTACATTACAGCTTCGATGATTTCACCATTTAGTAACTTGAAGAAAACGCTTTCTCAAACAAATTAACTAATGGATTGCTCGGTTAATATTTATTTATGGCAGATATACAGTATGAAAACAATTACTAAATTGAGAATACTCTCTATGCATTGCATGCTATAATTTCTATTGATATTAAATGGAGTGCAACTCTTGCATATATATTCAAAACTTCAATTCACTAGTTTCAAATATATAATATAGAAATTATTTCAATTAATTGATCGATTACTAAACTTTACTACACATAAAATGTTTAATACATATTTGATACAAGATTTTAATCAACTGTATCTAGCATTTTTGCAGCGAATTTGGCTATTTTTTTATCATATTTATTTCATTGATCACGAATGTACCTCATTGAAAATAAAGTTCGAGTTAAAATCGCAATTGCAAGAGCGTGTACTCTATTTTCCCTAATATACATTTTACTGTGAACAACAGCGTTATTAAAAACACATTAGCGTATCTGCATTCTGATATCATAGAATTTCATTACGTTTTCCTCGAAAGGAAATGATATGTCGTTAAGTCAATAAATACAAAATAATTCCTTTTATATTGCATGCAAGTGTTCGAAAACCCATGAAAAACTTTCTTATAGAAAATCAAAACAGATAATTGCATTTAATTTGTTATCAAGACAATATAAATTTTTAATTATAGGTGAGTTTCGTTTGATAAATCAAGGACATTATTATTGTCTAACGGCTATATACTTTAGATTATTTGAAATGGTAAAGAATCTTTTAAAGAAAACTGACTGTAATAGCAAACGGTTCCGTATGATCTCTCCTATTCCAATGTGTACAAATTCCTAGTAGAATAGACGATATAAATTTTCGTCGATTTTTGCATCTCTGGGTTTGTATGTATCTATTCATTCGAATATATCATGCAACATGTTTCTTCCATATTACATTTTTCGTAATTTTCCCATGTCAGCGAGGAAGTAAAACATTCGGTATTCTTGTGTACTCGTATATTTGAAAATAGTTCTATTGCTGGACTACAGATATCCACGACAAAAATATGGATGTGATCAAATAGTATGTTCTTCTGAAAGTAGTTTCGATGCTAGAGTTTATAAGGTATAATAAATGCTGAATATTATAAAAGCCGTGAAAAAGGTATGTGCACTTGTGCACTCTTAATAAAACCCAGTATATAAAAATAATATATTAAATTAGATTTATATACTTCTTGAATTATTGATTTGTAAGTAAATAAATTCACTTAAAAATGGAAAAGTACTAAAAACTATGTATTTATATGGAGATGCTTACAATAATACATTCGTGATTTAGTATTAATGGTTTTAATAACTGGCTTGGAAAAAAATTAAAAATAGTCGACAAGTCTAATTTACATTTGGAACACTTAAGGTTTCAGTACAAATAAAATAGATCTGAAATCATAATAGCCAAATCCTCAAATTATAGTATTATTCGTTTTACGAGAACGCTTGAAAGTAATTTGGAAACTCTTGTACGATGACATTTTAATTAATGAATCGGTATTTTTTTTTTGACTAATGATGCATATAGCTGATGTACACTTCTGTTGGTTAATAAATAATTTAAGAAATATGAATAATAGGCTAATTTATCAAGTGCTATAAAATTATGAAGACATACTTTCATATATTTATATATGAAATACATTCATTTCCAAAAATATACTATTGAGTTCACAGCTAATATATATAAAATACTCAATCATACATTGTATTAAAATTAATCATTTTTATTCTTTTCCATTATTTTCAAGTGAATAATTAGCATTTCATAATTTTATATTTTAAGAGTTTATTATGATATGATGAAAAGCTACAACGTAACTTAATAATAAACACAATTTGTAGAAAATCTTTTAAAGCGTTAAAAATATAAAATAATAAAAGGAACTCATTACAAACTTTCGTAATTTAGTGTACTACTGCACGAAACAATCCAGAGACAAAACAATTAAAGACATTAATTTAATAAGTTGATTCTTTACAAACTCGGGATGGTTGCTAAACAAGTAAGTTTGTATCCGAAAATAGATTTGTATGAAGTTATATTTTTGGAAAAGTTATTAACTTATAATAATATAGAACCCGTAAATACCGTAGAAATCAATTTGAATACGTGTTGTTAAATATTGAAATATAATACAATAGCAAACAGTATAGTTTAGTTAGTGTTATGATTTGAATTAACATAATTTGAAAATAACATAAAAATTAACCAATTCTAAATTTGAAAATTAGGTTTTAAACTTAGCTAAGTTTTTTCATAGACATTTTCAATGCATAATTTGATAGACGTTTTCATTCCTTATATATATTTTTATATCAGTTTTTTATGAATTTATTTTTATGTGATTTTTGAACTGAAAAACGTCGATTCGAACAATTATATACAACATACAACAGGTATGCTTCCATTGAAATAATATCTTAATATAAATATAAATTTACATACATTTATAAAGTACAATTATAGTCAATTATAGTAAAATACATATTCACAATTATAGTATCTAAATTTGAAATTGACAATGTATATATTTTTAATTCTTTATTATATTATCCTCGTTTTATTCCCTATTGTTTCTTTTTAAGTGTGCTTTGTAATTGTAACAATTGGTTGAAATGCACAATGATTCAAATTTTTTAAATTATTGAAAATTACAATTGGAAGAAAGAAGCAGAATAAAATTAAACTAATGGGGTGATGGCATCGTGCCTTGAGGCAAATTGCTGAAACTTCCCGTACCGTAACGAAATGATCGAGGAATATTGAATGTTTTCAAATAGATTGTTATAAATATTGAAACATTGTCTAATATTTATAAGAATTATATAAACTGAATTGCAAAGTTGAAATTATTTGATTAAAGTATATTAGAACTTTAGTCAGAATTAAAAATAAAATCTGATTTATTTTCCATATACAAAAAAATTTTTTTTTGAAAAAAAAAAAATTATTTTGTTCCAAATATATATTTTTCCAAAATCAATTATTTTGTTAAAACAAGCAGAAAGTTCTTTGAATCATTTAAATCGGACGCTTACTTCTCTCAAACACTGCCATTTTTTAACATTTAGCTCTGTATCTTCGAAATGGCCAGGCCTAACTTTGCCAAAAACTAATAACCACTTCTCCCAATCATTACTAATTGAATGTTTTTTAGATCATTCCAATCGGATAATCCGTTCAAATCGAATAGATAGATTAGACTATATTTACATAGACTAGATTTCTGCACTCTTTGCCATAACTGCTAGACCTGCCTTTGCCAAAAGCTAATCAGCACATCTTCCTATCAACAGGAATCGAATGTATTTTGAACCATTCAAATCGGTTGATCTGTGCGCCCGAAAAATTGTATCCATACATACATACACACACACACATATCCATTTTTTCTGAGGTATGCCAAAATGTTCAGAAACCTTTAAAACATCAAGAAATGTAAAATTTTTCAATTTCGATTTTTGGACGATTACAATAACTTACCCTACGTTAATAAAAAAAGGAAAAAAAATACGAACAATAGAGTTTACAAAATATTAAAATATTATATCAAGTTCAAATATTCAAAAAACAGAAAGCGTGCCAAAAGTCATACGGGCGTTGGTCTATATTTTTTTCATCAAATATTCGTGGCTGCCAAAGAAGGTTCATTTAAATAATTTGATACAACTAATCTGGTCTTAGGATAATTACTCGCTCGTGTCGGACTTTAACTCAATCATTGCAGTTAAAAAATGATATATCCACAAAAAACGCGCAGATTCTCATCTCAATTAGATCCCTCGCATTAATATCAGCGGCGTAAAAGGCGCAAGCATTAATATTTCACGGCGTCCAGTGGAAGAAAAACGGAATAAAAACATCACGTTAACAGTAACGGACACCTCCATATATAACGGTCGTTATTGGAAAATATCGAGAGTTGAGAGCGAATATAATGCTGAAAATCGAAAATCAGTACGTCCATAAAACTAATGTTAAAGCTATATATCAAATGCTATATCACTGTGAGGATTTTCAAATATTTTCATTATACGAGGCTTAAATTTAAGACCTATTGAATTTATTGGATATTACAATGTTTAATGGGCTAATCATAGCAAATGTAGAATAGTTCAATGGAGATTTTATAACTTATAATAATAGAAATTGTCATTTTATCGTAGGGTTATTTGTGTTGGTTTTCGATTCTCAATTATATTAATTGTGAATAGTTACAATTTGTAACTTACAAATATATTATTTATTTGTAACTTACAAATATCATAACTTTTTGTAGCTGATGAAATGCTTATATATTCGACGGTTAAACTCTATTCGTATCTTTTTTCTAAAAAACTCATCACAATTACAATAATTATGCCATCAATAAAAACAAACGTAGTACATATAAAATTCATCACAACAGGCTTTTCAGATCATTAAGTTTTCATTGCTATTCAAATTAATAATAAACAACATTTTTTCTTTTAACTATAACTTGAAACACATTTAAGTAAGTATTTTTTTCTATTTAATTTGTTTTTTTTTGGAATATGTTTTTTTTTCATTTATAATTCCCAAGAAATCTCAATCTAAAAATTTTTCAGTAAAATCCTTTACGCTTGAAATATTTTATCATTTTATTTAGTTATCTTGAGGTCATTGTTGGTACTCTTCTGATGAAAAATATAAAAGACTATAGAAGTTGTATGTATGCATGCAATAGAGATATGAGAATATCGAGTGAAATCCAATACTGCAATGATCGTGAGTGCACAAACTTTACTCCCAATTCTACAATTTTGGTCCAAAACGAGTAATCTGTTTCAATCTACAGTACGAGGTATAATAAAACAGCAAGCACGAAGACAACCAAAAATTCGTTATTCATCCTACACAGAATATTTTAAAAGATAAAAAAGCCATTACCTACTTTTAATAACTTAATTCTGCGATATATACAAAAATGAACTGAGAACCAATACAAACGGAATACGATTTTGATTAGTAATTATTGTTGCGCCCAATTAGGTATGTACTAGTAATATGAAAAAATATAAAAATAAACAATAAAAACCAGTAAAAGAAAGGTAATATAAAAATAATCAGTTGAAAAATGTGAAGTAAATAAAAATAACTAGATGAGGTCTGTGAGCTATTCGCGTTTTAGTCTGGTGGCTGGCTTTCCAAATACATTTTTCTGGCTAACTCATTTGAATGGACACCGATTCTGGTTTTGTAATTGAAAGCGACAAGAAAAAACAAGAATAGCAAAAAACTAGCTGTAAGTGGAATTCTGTCTTAAAGCAATTAGGGCATCGTGCCTTAAGGCAAATTGCTGGAACTTTTCGTACCGCAATTCAAGATTCGAGTAATTAAAAATAATCAATAAAAGTTGATTAATGATTTAAAACTTTTAATAGAATTTCGAACCATATTAAATCATTCTATCTTAAATTATTTATTTTGAAATATTTTGGAAATTCTGAACTTTTTTTCAAAGCAATCATACTGCTTTAACTGCATAAAGACGAAACATCAAATCGCGTAAGCGCCGCGTCGCCGTCTAACGCGTTAACATTGGAACGGAACCCATAGGAATGTAAACAAAATTAATACTTATTGTTAAAATCTCTATAAAATATATGATAATTTGATGTTCATATTTGACCACCAAATGGCTCATTTTTTTACTTTTTCCTCCATATCTCCGAAGTCGTTGGACCTACCTTTCCAAAAATTTGAACAGTTTTTCATTTAGTCAATACAAATAAAATGCTTTTTGAACTGAGTTCGAAACGGCTAGACCTGTCTTCGCCAAAAACTAATAAGCATGCCTCGTTATCAATACGAATCGAATGTTTTTTGAACTATTCAAATCAGTTGGTCCGTGTTCCCGAAATCGTCGACGAAAATTTGTATCCGAACACACACACACACACGCACACACATACATCCATTTTTTCTAAGGTATGCCAAAATTTCAGTTTCGATTTTTTTGCGATTACTATAGCTCGCCCTACGGGAAGTTAAATATAAGGCACAAATAACTACAATATATAGGTTATGTGGGTATTTTATAATACGTTTTAGTCTGAAAGCTGACTTTCCAAGTACACTTTGCTAGCTAACTCATTTGGATGGACGTCGATTCAGGTTTTGTAATTGAAAGTGACGACTGTGAGTATGGACACTGGATAATGTCTAAAATTTAAATTATAAGTAAGAATATGTATATAAAACACAGTATTAATTTTAAATTCAATATTTATGAATATAGAATGTAATTTCTGATTATCCAATAAAAAAAAAGTTCAGATATATAAATATTGCAGAATAGCTTTGCTACTTCAACAAGCATATAGCGCTGTTATTTCTAATCGTGTTTCGGTATTACATTCGCAAGCATTACGAGCATTTACGACTTCAGCGTCTAAAATATCGTTTTTATGTTTTCTCCGAAGGTAATGGAACAGAGGAAGAATTATATTTGCATTTAGGTAAACTAAATAATGAACTGCGGTAAATTAAGCGGGTAAAGTAACGGCGCAGCGCGACGGCACCAGTCAACTGAACACGCAAAGTTACTTACGCCGCGTGCTTTGTCAGACTCGGAGACAAACTTCACGAAATGAATGAAACATAAATAAGCATGCATGTGCACGGTACTGGAACTCGAAATGGAAACCTTTTTTAAAGGACTATATATTCGCATTTTAAATAATATATAAGATTTTTCGTCTCGAACATAACTTTGATAAAGGATATTGTCAGTTTGTTTACATTAAAGGTGTCTGATTTCAATAAGCAGTGATCGCTATGAATTTCTTCCAATCATAACCCCAAAGTTCTATAAGATTAGGGAAAAGTTCCCTAGTGGCGGACACCTAAGGTTATTTATAAATAAATCAAAAAATATTTTACGAAATGTTTATTAAATTATGATTTATGTTAGATAACAAAGTTAGAAATCAAACTAAATTAACAAAACCAAAATCTTTGCTAAAAAATAATTAATACTATAAATCAAACTTTAGTATCAAAAAATAGGATTTTAAACAGTGACACCTAGTACCGTACATTTCAAAATAATTGATCACATATGTAGCGATCCCCACACTCTAGAATGTCTGCACATGTGTTTTTGACAAATATTCTTAGATATTACAAAAAAAAGTCACTATTTATCCACCCTTTTGATTGGGCCATACCGATGCTCTCAGCTGGTGCATTTACTATAAGCTTTTCATTCTTTGACTAGGAAATACGAAAAATGGGGGTATGTAGTGACTGTTAGCACTCATACAGAACAAAATTAAATAATTGGAATCAATTACGTAAATTCTTACAAGAAATATCAATATGTTTACCTTCCGGCAGTAAGGGACGACTTAGTGTCCGGTGCTAAGGGACAGACATTTTCGTTCATTTCGTGGCACCTACTAAAATTGGTTAAAAGATCTAATAATATTCTACCATTTTACGGATAACAATCCAGTACAACTTTTATCTTTGCATACCACTCATATGTAAATGCATAAATATGCTAGAATTACTTCCATTTATACTTAGGTGACGCCGTGATTTTGCGCCTAAAACAGGAAGGGGTTGCTCTCACCGTGGCCGTGTGCGTCACAGGCGAGGCTTGGCACGTGATCCTGTTGTCAGGCTGCAGTGACATAGATTTTCACTTGCAAATATAGACAGCAACATGTTTCTTAACCCGTCATTAATGCAATACCCTAATTAGAATGACGACCTGAGAGTTGTCTTGCAATAGCGTTCAGTATAAAAATTAAAACTATATTTAAGATAGAGTGAGGTCAATCAATGGATAGCCTACTAACCACAACCAACGTCTTAGTAATAAGCAGTGTTCAGTACAGCTCATAGAACACATAATGATTGCTGTAAAAAGATACGAAAGAAAAAGTTTGTTATAATGTCCAGGTATGAATTTTTTAATATTTTATTATTAATTTTATTTTTAAGTATTATTTCGTTATAATTAAACTGCAGTGTTTATTTGATAGATTGATAACAGTTGTAGAAATTATGGTTTGCAACCAGACCCAAAGCAAGACGAGCGTTCCGTTCAAAAGCTACCAAAGAGACTTAAAAAAAGCTTTCACTAGAACTCTGCTACGTATAAAAATTTTGTTGAATATTTACTTGTAATTTTTTTTATAAAAGCTTATTTTTGCTCTTACACAGTAGTATTCATTATTTAAGGTAGTAATAATACTACTAACTTCTACTCATTGTGGTTCTTTAATTATATTTGCTAAGCGTCCACTAAAGACAGAGACAATTTATAGTGAAACAAAATAATTATAGTGTTATGTATTTCAAATATCAATGATGTAATTAAGTGCGCATTTATTTGTTATATTTCTATGCATATTAATAAAAAATTTCATTATCTAAAACTATTATTTATAGCGACTTCATGCATCACAATTACTAGTATAACAAAGCAGATTTTCAATAATCATTTTCCAATCCGAAAAATTTCCAATTGTCTTATAAAAATTTTTTTTAAATATAACTGATTATTCTAAATATAACTGATTTATTTAAGATCCAATCTGATGAACTTTTGGCCCATAAATTTATTCGGTAGAATCATTAGTTTATAACTAATGACTGTGAGAAAAGATCAATGTCGAGTATCGATAATCAACAGATTAATTTTCATTATTTTTATATATTCAATGAAGACATCAGTATATAATCATAACACGATAACAAGTTCTATATCAACTTGATTTATAACAATATAAAAATAGATTTACAAAGTAATAAAAATGATTTCAGCAATGTAAATTATTCATCATCTCTTGTTTGATTTCATGTTCCAAGAATATTCGATCTTATTGGATTTTTTCCACTTCGTTATTCGATTGATATTCAAATACTCCTCCTGATGTTCGATTGATCTTCAATTCAGATAATGTTATTGGGAATATGCAGTGTAACAGGGAATGTTGTGACTTATAACATAGTATCATGTAATGTTACTAATGTATTATCCAATTATGTACTGTTATGATGACAATATAATTGTGGAACAATACTATTATATAGATTCAGTATCACTGACTATATTGTTTTGAATTTATGGTCCTGCATTAAGAGTTTCAAGTTTCACAGTTAATTTGCATTTATATTCAAATTTTGTCGTAATTTGATTGCTCAAATTCTCAAAAACTCATATTTTGTGTGAAAAAGCTATGAGCTGACAGACAATAAAAAAAGTTATTCCTTGATATTTTGCTCTATACTACTAGCTCTGGGTTTGATAACCACCTTTTTAGCCTTTATATCAAGCATATCAGAATTCGACATATCAAGTGAAAATGACCTTACGAGGCATTACTGCATAAATAATTAAAACAAAAATTCTATAATAAAAATAGATCACAAATAGAAGAAACAACTGCCGCGATTACTTCTACAAGCCATCTGTAAAAATAGCAGTATTTACAGAATATCTTCATATATGTAATATATAAAAATAGATGGCAGTTTAAATAAAAATAGAAAAAATATAAATTTTAAAGCTGTTATACCAACAGTATACATTGGCACTTAACATTTTCTAGAATTCTACACATATGAAATCTAAAATTATATTAATTTGCCAAGCTTTTAAATTGTACTCTATCTGATAAAACTCTGTAATAAAAGGTAAAGCATATGTAATTAGTACGTCCACGTGTAGCTATAAAAAACGTTAAAAATCGAAAACGGATTCTTTCATTTGACATGGATGCGAACAAGTATGTTCACCATCCCGTCTGTTCACGGATTTTCATTATTCAGATCGCTGAGTACTGATATTTCCCATTATACTGAGCATCGGGTTTTATTGTGATTAACTTTTTTTCTCTACGCTTTTACGTTAATTAAATATTCATTATGCAAGAGCATTCGTTAAGGTCCCGAAGTCTGCACGGACACCCAGCGCAGGGTATTAAGCCTATTAGTACACGGTAATTTCTTATAGATTATTATGAAAATGTTTACTTAATTATACGGTATTCAGAGCAAATCTTAATTTATGATATATTCTCCTTGTATTTTTCCGGGATAATATTTTCAAATGTTTATATCATGATCCTCCAAAAATCTGTGTGGGGCTGTGGGGCTCGACTTATGAAAAGTAAGGGAATTCTTTCACTAAATACGAATAATCATCTTCGTTGTATTCAGAACCAGTCTTAGTGTTCTATAAGCAGTTGTGATAAAATTGCTTATAATTTAAAATTGTTGGAAGGAAACTCAGTAGTTGTCCATACTCTCAGTTAGGAGATTATTATTAGATATATATCTCTAGTAGTGATGTGATACATATATTTGTAGAAATGCCCTAAAAAGCTATTCTTTCTTCAAATCATATTTAGTCCAATATAAGTATAAAATAAAAAGAAAAAAATTAATTCACTACATTTTTAATAAAAAATATATCATTTTAAAATATATATTCATAATTTGATGATTAGAACCTCATTGTACATAAAAATACAGTTAATTTGTACTAAAAGATCTGAAAAAAATATTTTTAGCACAGACAAATTTGCCATAGTACTGTATACGTATGAAATCATAGTTTATATTTCAATTATTAAAAAATTTAATAACAACATTAAAATGATTCTACTGAAATCTGAATAAGCAATTATCCATTTTGAGTTAATTAACTGTATAATACAAAGTAACTGACTTATTGGTATTGGAAAGAATATTTTACCAAATATAAAATTGCAAAAATTATATATTTATTGAGATAATAATTACATAAAGAGATACATGTAATATTTCAAAGATATAAGGCTTATTTTACATGTAAATTGTAAAATATTCAATGAAAGAGCAGTGTTTCAATAAAAGGTACTATTCCATTTCCAAAATTCAAATAAAAAGCACTATTACGATAAACAATTTTAGAACAAATTTAAAATCGCGTACAAACCGGGTGATGTGGCTAGTCAAATGCTTAAATTCTGAATATTTTTTTATTTACATATAAAGTGCAATCTGTTTATGAATATATATTGAGTAATTGATTTGGATATTAACAGTGACATTTTTTAGAAGGAAACCCCAATGGTTTGCCTTGTATTTTTGTACTACATTCCAATCTAAATTTAAGTCAGCCCTATTAGATTAATTCTAATAACAAAATTACCAAATATGAATGGATTAACCATTGGGTTACTATCTAAAAAATACGAAGTAAGAAGTTTCAGACCAACAGCTCATAGGACGTAAGGTTCTGATAGCTGGTAAAAAAATAAAAACAAAAAATTCTAATCTAAATTTCATCTTAAATTCTGAATATTGGTTTTGATTATTTTATCAAGTGTATCAAACAAAGAAAGATAATTTCCAATTTATAGTAGGTAGGTACACTCATTTTCAAACTCTAAATATAAAAAATTGTCCGTTAAAAATATGTGTTATCTAATGTGCTTTTTAAATTAATTTTTGAAAAGCATTTATCCAAACTGGAAAATTTGCGAGCATACATGAAATACGGTAGACCCTTACCATTTAGAAAAATTATTTCGATTTGTTTCTATTTAGTAATTATGTTTGGTGGAATCATTGAACAAATAAGTAAATCATCAAGTAAATAAACATTTTAAAAACAATAAGGTCCTCATGAAATATATCAAATATCTAGCACTATAGTAGCAATTTAGTTCCCGCAGAGCGTACAATTCCGTGGCTAAAAATGCCTACGACAAATTAGCGGCGGCAAGTGGCGGCGAGCGGCGTCGAGCAGCAACCAGGGCGATGTGACGGCATCAATAACAGCTCAGCGCGCAAACTGTCCAATTATTCGCCAACATTTCATTGATAACAATAATGGGTTTATAATGGCAATGTGCAGCCGAGTAATAATGCACACTGCAAAATGAATAACCATTGTCCGATCGAATGAGATACGTTTTAATTACAGATATAGCCGAATCAAATTCGCTCAATTAACATAATTTAATTATTGATATAGTTATGAACGAGATTACCGTGCTCGATACAAATTGAGTTATACTCTTAATTGTGTTTAAAATGGAAGTAATTTTATATTTTGCTTATCAATAATAAATTCAAGTGGAAAAGTTTTCGAAATTAATCATGCAAAGCATTCCATAATTAAGATGAAATATTATAAATACATTAAGTTTGAAAATTGAGTCTTGTGTAGGCGAGCGCGTATCGCAATTTTAGGCTTTGTACGCTTCGGGGTAAATTACTCGTATTGCCAGGAATAAATTATATTGACATATTTTAGAAGCATATGGGTAAAGATTTTCAAATGAGGCATTGTGACGGAAAGGCGAAAGGCACAAACAAATATTTTAATAAAATGTTATCGTGATACAAAGGCGTATGTATATTATGTTATTTTATGTAGCATGTGGGAGCACAATTCAAAAGTATATATTTTACGTCACTGTGTGTGAAATATATAACAGAATTCATTTCTTTATCAAACTCACTCTTATAAATATAAATCATTTTTTTTTTTTTTTTTTTTTTTTTTTTTTTTTTTTTTTTTTTTTTTTTTATTTGACTTCGTTATATAACATTTGGTCATATACAAACATAATGAATATACATTAGGAATAAATACATAACATTTTATTACTAAATTAAAATTATATAACTAATTTAGATTTTACAATAAATTCATATAATATTTTATAATTTCTTTCATTTCTTATTATGCAAATCCATGCAATTGGTTTTATTATACTTTTGTCGTCATAATATTTGTCCAGCATTTCTTCTCGTTGTTTTATATACCTGCTACATTTCATAATAATATGTTCTATATTTCCGTCTTCTTCTCCACATTCACAGATAGCTGAAGACCTAATACCAATTTTATATAAGTGACTTGGAAAATTGCCATGGTTTAATCTGATTCTACTTAACGTAGTTACAAATTTTCTATCTTCATTTTTAAGGCTTTTAAACCAAGTTTTTTTTCTAATTTTATTCTCTATAGTCTTATATGTTTTTCCCTTTACCGTGTCATCCCAAATTTTTTGCCATTCCTCTTCCACATTTCTTTTACTTATGTTTTCCACATCACTTTTCAGCATAATGTCCATTTTTTCTCCTTGTTTCGTTGCTATTTTTGCTAATTTATCCACCTTTTCATTTCCCTCTATTCCATTATGTCCTCTGATCCACGTAATTTTTATCTCATTTCCTATCAATTTTATATTTTCTAACTCGCTTCGAATTTCTGTATAAATTTCTTCCTCAAAAAGATTTTTTTTGTTTATGCTTATTAATTTTTCTACACAACTTTTACAATCGGTATATACAATTGCTCTTCTTATGTTCAAGTTTTTAATATATTTTACCGCTTCTCCTATAGCTACTAATTCCGCAGTATATACTGAAACAAAATCTGGTAGTTTTATCATTTTTTGAAATTCTTTCTTCTCATGGATCATGGCACACCCTACTTCATTATTTACTTTAGAGCCATCTGTGTAGATTTCCTCATATCCTCTACTGTTTATAATATTTGTCTCTTCATTATTAATATTGACAAAAAATTGTTTACCTTCATCAAACCATAATTTTTTAAGATTAACGTTGTTTTCATATATCTTATAAACATTAGTTTTCTTCATGAAATTCAAACTGTCTACCATAATATTTTGCTTATTATCCCAAAATTTATTATTCTCCATTAATTTTTCCAATTCTTCTAATCCACTAATAATATTTGGCTCTCTTCTTAATATCTTCTTATAAATATATTTATGGATTAAATATTTCCATCTTAGTTTTAGAGGTAATTCTCCACTTTCAACTAACATTGCATTTATTGGCGTGGATTTCATTGCGCCAATACATATTCTGATACATCTATATTGTACTTTATCCAACACCTTTACATGTGGACTACTGTGATAAGCAATGCTACCATAATCTAAAATTGGTCTAATCAAAGTTTTATATAGCTCTAAACTCGTTTGTGGATGAGCACCCCACCATGTTTTGTTCACCACTCTTAATAAGTTTATCCTTTTTTCTATTTTCTTTTTAATATCTTGTATACATTCTTTAAATTTCAATTTTTGATCCACCTTGACTCCTAAAAATTTATTACTATTTTTAACCGCTATTGAATGCTCTTCCGTACTAATATGAGTTGGTAAATCATTCAACCTATGTCTTGTGAATACCCCTATCGAGCTTTTCTCATCCGAAAGTTCCAAGCCTTTACCCCTCAACCATTCATGAAGTTTTTTAATATTTTCCTTCATAATATTAAACGCTAGATTTAAATCCCTTTGTTCTACATAAATGAGTATGTCATCGGCATATTGTATAATATTCGTACCTCTTACCCAAATATTATCTATATCTCTTACATATATAGCATACAATAATGGGCTAAGTATACCTCCTTGTGGTAGTCCTTTATTCACTACTCTTTCACCAATTATTTTGTTATCTTTCTTAACTATTATATTCCTTTCATATATATTAAATGTTAAGGCTGACACCAATCGGAATGGTAATCCTATTTTAATTAATTCTTGGAACATTATACTTGGGACGACATTATCATATGCCCCTTTAATATCGCAAAAGAGTGCCACCACATAATTATTTCTTGAAAATGCCAAATTAATATCAACCATTAATTTACATAAATTATCCTTCGTACTCAGCCCTCTTCTGAATCCGTATTGACTTTTAGATAATATTTTATTTTTCTCTACAAACCACTCCAATCTTCTTTTTATCATTAAATCTTTGGTTTTAGCAACACACGATGCTAGTGATATAGGTCTGTAATTATCTGTATTATCTGCATTTCCATTTGTCTTTTTAAAAAGAATTATATTATATTTATTCCAGTCTCTAACTATTTGTGTATCCAACCAATACTTATTGATTAATCTTAATAGCACTTCCTTACCTATATTTGGTAATTCAGATAACATAACGTAATGAATATTATCTATTCCTGGTGCAGTGTCTTTTCTCCTATTCATTGCGACGTCCATCTCCCATTTATTAAACGGTTTCATGACTTCTTTGATATAGTTTTTATCTTTCAAGTATTGCAATCTCATACAACTATCCTTTACTCCCATTGGGGCTATTTTATTCAATAACATATCTATCCAATTGTTGTCGCATCTTTTATTTTCTTTTTCAGTATCTTCTCCAATATTTTTCAATCTTTTAATCATACTATATATTTGCTTGGTTGGTGTGTTTGGGTTCAGAGTTTTAATGTAGTTATCCCAGCTTTCTTTTTTTTTTTGCTTTAACTTTGCTCTTACCTCATTTTTAACAAGATTACATTGTAAATAGTTTTGTAAGTTCATATTTTTCCTATATTTTTTTTCTGCTTCTCTCCTTTTTTTAATTAAGGTGTTACATTCTTCATCCCACCAAATTTGTTTTATTATCCTTTTTTTTACTATTCCTTCAGTTTTTGGGATACTCTTCATTGCTGCTTCATTAACAATATCCACAAAAGTGTCATAATTTATTTCTTTTTTTGAAATCTTAATTGTTTCAATTTTCTCTTCAATTTCTTTTCTATATTGCTCCCAATTAGCCTTACTACACCTCCATTTTCTATTAGATGTAGTTTCATCAAAGATCTTTTTTTCATTTAATTCCATTATTATTGGATAATGATCTGAGCCTAGATCATCATTATACATATACCATACTATTTTATGTGCTATGTCTGAAGAGCAGATAGTAATATCAACTATTGATTTACATATTCTATTACTAATTACTTTATTATTATCGTTTAATATAAAAAGTTGGTTCTCCTCTATCGCTTCCAGTAGTCTACGTCCTTTTGTATCTTCATAGTCACAACCCCAAGCTTGACTATGGACATTAAAATCTCCTCCAATTATACAGGGTTTTTTAATTCCATTCAGTAAACTATTCCATTGCCCTTCTGAAATATTAGCCTTTGGTGAAACATATAATGATACACATACTATTTTCTTACTTCCTAATAATATTTCTGCAGCACACATTTGACACAAATCCATATTAATGTATTCCCTATTAATTTTATATTCTTTAAACTTCATATTTTTATTAATCAATATAGCAGTTCCTCCTTTTCCATCTAATCTGTCTTCTCTAATAATAATAAAATTTTTAAACTTGTATTCCTGAGTTATTTTAAACCAAGTCTCAGATATCAAAATAACATCAATGTTTTCTTCATAAATAAAATTCTCTAAACTTTCTCTATTTGACGGTAAAGATCTTGCATTCCATTGCATAATTTTAATATTTTTATTTCTAAATTTTTTCATATTTAAAATATTAGTTTTATTTTTTTCCATAATAACTCTACTTGCCATAATTGTTTTGTTGTTGAATTTATTATATTTTAAACTATTATTCCGTACCTGTATCTTCAATAGCATTGCCTATTTTATTAGTTTCCATCATGCTTTTTCAGTACACAATGATTCTATTTCTTCTTCCAGGGCTGTCCATATATTCTCTGTGTTTATCTCTGTTTTAAAACTTAATCTGTGCCTTATTTTGTTAAAAATTTCTTTGAATTGTTGCTTCATCTTCTTTTTTTTTTCTTTTTCATCTTCATTTTTATTTGGGTTATTTTCTTCACTATTGTATTTCGTTACTTCCTTTCTCCTTTCCTTGTATTCTTCTGCATTTATTCTTCTTTGTCTTCCTTCAATTCTTAATGTCGTGTGCTTAGGTTTTCTAATTTTCAATATATTTTCTTCATTAATTTCTACTTCTTTTTCTTTAATATGATTTAACATTTCAAACTTGTTATTATTAAATCTGTTTAATTGATTATCTGATTGTTTAATTAATGAAGGAAATACATTTTGATAATCTCTGTTATAAAATTTGGTCTGTACTATATCTGCATATGTTCTCTTACGCAATATTTGCTTAGCTTCACTTATAGAAATATTCTGATATGCTTTCAACTCCTTTAATTTTTTATTATATAAATACGTTTGACAATTTCTATCATTCGCTTGATGATTATTTCGGCATAAAGCACATATTTCTATTTGGCTCACACATTCTTTTACATCATGTTCATCCGAACATTTTCTACATCTTTGCCTGCCCTGGCACTGAAGACGAATATGGCCGAACCTCCAGCATTTGTGGCACTGTATAACATTTTCAATAAAAGGTTGAACCTCGCAAGCTACTGAATGAATAAATACATTTTCTGGAAGATAACTGCCCCTGAACCAAATCTTCACTCTTTGTGTTTTATAGCTGCTATTATATGCCTTTTTATTTTTAATACACTTCACTTTAATAATTTCAACATCCGTTTTAATGCAACTCATGATTTCATCTTCTTCAATCTCTGGGTCTACATTAAATATAATACCTATTCTCGTAGTTTTATGTTTCGGAATATAAGTTTTAATATTATACTCGTCCAGTAATTTCTGTTTTACCACTGTATTAGCACTCTTCCAATCATTAAAACATATTTTTATTTTATTTATACCTATAGCTGCAACATTACTTATCTTATTACTAACACTTGACACTTTTGTATGTAAAATTCTTCCTAACGCCATTGGATGTAGTCTACCCAAATTTTTATCTTTTGATTCTGCATATATAACAAATGGACCTTCATTCCTTTCATCATAATAGAAAAACTCCTCTTCATAGGTTTTTTATTTAAATTACTATCCATTTCTTCATTTACTTCACTTGCCCAATCGATATTTACATCGTTTTCATTAATTCCATCATTATTAGTTTTCTCTAAACGTGTTTTGTTAACTTGTACTTTAATGTCACCTTTTTTCCTTATCACACTTAACTTTTCGCGATTCTTATCAAATATTTTATTACTTAACAATCTTCTTTTCTTTCTAAAATCTATTACTCCCTTTTTAATACTTTTCTTATTACTTTTTTTATATTCACAATTTTTAACTAAATTAATTTCACTAACTTTTGTTTCATTAATATTATTATCCAAATCATTTATTTCATAATCACTAATGTCATCCATTTCGTATTCAAACTCTTCTATTGACGTAATTCTGTTATCAACTGGATTCAATTCACAATCCTCAAAATCATGATGACCACTGTCATCGTCGTCACTTTCCTGGCCGTACTGGCCGGATTCCATTGTTCACTTACTGACTCACTCGCTCTTATCAGATTATGTAAATTTATTTACCGATGTGTATCGCACGAATGCTCGATGCAGACTGATTAAATATAAATCATAATGTTTGTATATATGAATGTTCTATAACATGAAAATATGTTCATAGCTAAGTGTTATAGAATAAGACATTTTAAATAAAGTTATTAATCTTATAAATATGTAAAATTGAGTATATTTATTTATTTGTAAATTTGGAATTGTAAGTTGATTATAACATTTCAATTGCCAATAACATGATATATTTGTTTTTAAATTTAACCCAAATATTACTATAATTTTTCACATATTTTTTTTAGTAAATTGAGGTAAAATAAATAAATAAATTCAACAACTTTTTAACATTATTTGTAATATTCTAAAAAAGAAAATTATAGCAAGCAGTAATTTATGAAATTGCATTTCTAATCATTTTTGTAAATTTCAATATATACATGAGTATGTACTAATTATATAAAAAGTTTATTTTAAATCAAATTTAAATTTGTTATATGATTATTATAAAAATTTCAGTAATGAAGAAATATATAGGTACTGTTATTTTATCTTCAAAAATTTAATATAATTCATTTTTTTATTTTAACTTCATTCTGCAATCTGTTAATTCTAAATCAAAGACTACTAACGTAAATATTACAAAATAATATTGATTAGAAATTATTTGATACACCCGGTGGCATATTTACTAGAGATAACACAAAAAATATATTTTGGTATTCAAACTATGTGTCGCCAAATTTTTTTTAAAAAAAATTGTTTTTGATTTTCTACTAGTACAAAATTAATCATAACATATCAATTACAAATTATTTTATCAGACTTTCTCCTTATTAATATAATGTATGTGGTTTTTGTGAGATATTTGCTACATAATGTTATTTATATTTAAAGTATGTAATAGATATGTTAATGTATTAAAATTCTAATTATTATGTTATCTGCAATTGAAGATAGGTATACATGTGATAAATTTATATAATGTAATTTTTACATTAAAGTGATATAAAAAATCTCGAAACAACAAAAACAAAATAGATGATACAATGATGTAATCTGTAAATTCTGGTAAAAATATACGTTACAAAAAAATTTAATTAGAGTTAAACTAATTACAGATAAACCTTTGGTTTTTCTTTGAAAGCCACTTTTAAATTTCAAACTAATTTCTCAATGTTTTTTTATAAACAGTTTATAATTTATTTTATATGGAAATGAAAAAGTTCAATTGTATATAAATATACAATGTAATAATTTCAATACGTAAAATTTGATGAGGTAACAGATTCTAATATATTATTTATTTATTTCCCCATTATTTTTTATCGATCAACGATTTTTCATGGCAATGAAATTGGACACGAATAATTTGCAAAATCTCGTTCAATATATCGGTATTTGGAACAAAACGATAGAGTGTAATAGCTACAGTATTTCAAAGCTTTTACAATAGTTTTCAATCGTGAGTGGGATTTTTCCCCTAGCGAATATCAGAGCGTGCTTCGAATTTTCGGTGCGCGGAAAAGCGCGAATCCTTTGCTAGATGAATACTACGCTTTTTCCGAAATCGGAGAAACTTTTGCAACACTGAGACGAAATGAAAACTATATCGGAAGAATTTCACGAAAAACGTTTCATCATTGTTCGTTTTGTGACGAAATCAAGGAGAAAAAAACTACGTGAAACTTTTTCCTGGAGCAAATACCATCGAAAGTTATGGTCGTCAAATAAGTTTTACCATAAGAAGAAAATTTTTGTCCAAATTTCAATTTTACTATTTTTATATATAAATTATATACGTAGTAAAACGTGATTCATACTTGTCAAATAATTATTTGTTTTCTTGGAAATTAATGATAGAAATAAAATTATATTTAAATTCTTATATACAAATACTAGATTGGGAAACTTATCAAATGTTTCATCTTTGATATAATAAAAAATATAATATTGTATAATCGAGGCAATTCATATTCCAGTATATAATATATATATATATATATATATATATATATATATAAATATAGGAGAATATTAAAGAACTTATCAACATTTTAGTATATATTAATGTTGTGTTTTGAACACAAAATTCAAATAAAAAACTGATTATAATAAAAAAAAAAACATAAAATTTGTATTTTGTTTCAAGTTTATTTTAAGATTTTGAGTTCTAGAAACTAAGTAGGGTTATATTCAGGTCATCCACGTGACGAATTTACCACTCGATATATCACTTACAAATTAATATTATCTTTTTAAATTATTATTAAGAAAACTTAATATTACAAGGCATGCTATTTTTTAAAGTAGATTAGTCTCTTTGTGCTGATATAGTTCTTGAGTTATACATGTTATAGGACATATATACAAATATTAATATATATATATATATATATATATATATATATATATATATATATATACCCGAATAGAAATAATTGCATGTGTATTTTTCTCAATATGTGTGCTCATATAAGTTTGTCGTAATACATACAAAAGCGGATGGCATATATCAATGCTCATGAATAACGTATTTGCATTTTTTCCGCCAAGAGGAAACTAGGTAAATATAAGAAAGATATTCATGGCAACATTTAAATGAAGACTCATCTTTATGCTAAAGCTTGTGTATATCAAATATATTTATACAAAATTTGAATAACAAAGCAGAATTCTATATTAAATAGAAAAATATTTGCCTTTAATTTAATATCACATTTTTTCTTTGATTAAATATCATAATAATAATTATTTACTGAATATTAAACAAATACACTTGCATTAAATAAAGCACGAATGAAGCATGGTATTGTCTAAAATAGCAAGATTCAGAAAAAAATGTTCAAAATTCTATTTCCTTAAATAAGATCATATTATTGAAGTATTTTTCTTATCTAGATTTTCAATATAAATGATGCCTAACTTTAAGAAAAGACCAAACATTTAAATAAAATTATATTAATTATGCAGCAAATATTCTGAATTGTTGCAAAATAATATGCGGGGCCAGGCTATCTAAAGCAGCATTTCAATTTGTGTTACGAAATTGAATATTTTTTAGGACATAAAGATGTATAATATATTAGTTTAGATTCAACATTTAGTTAGTATTAGTTATTATTATACACCAATCTGATAAATTAGTAAGACGATTGAAAAATAAACCAATAAATGTAATAAATTAGTACGTTGATGAAAACGAAATTAACACTAAAAGCTAAAGAGAATAAAAGCTAAGGTTTTTCTAAATATAACAATGTACTAATATATAATAATATAGTAATGAGTTATTCCAGGCCAATTAAAAAACTGAGTATCTAATAATTACAGATTTATTAGATCCGTACATATCGGTCTAATCGAAATCAGATTGAAATTGAAAAGATCACATTTTATGTGATATTAATAATATAATTTAACAATCAGAAATACACTTGCATTAAGAACACAATGCTATGGAAAATCCAAGCCATTTCCTTAAATGTGATCCAAGCAATAATTGGAATGTCGAGGCAATTGTTAACATATATATGTCTAACTGTTCAAAAACTTAACTAGGCGTTTTTTCAGAAGTTTTTTGAGGTGAGGGATGGTAATAAAATTATTACTCTTTCATACAGTTTTTAGTAATATTCGGTCAACGGATATTTTGTGGAAACTATAAATAGAATAATTATCATTTGAATGTATGCATTATCTTTAATATCATTGTTAGTGGTCTTGGCCGGAACCGGATTTATTGTATGAAAATAGAAGACGTTTTGGTACAGAAAGATAAGATCAATATTATACTATTCATATCAAATTTTATATATAAAAACAATTGCTTTTGATTAGTATAGTATTAAAATAGTGTCTATATGTAAGTTCTAAGAATATATATTAGTATAGCCAGATATAAGGTCGATCGGATGCTCAGTTCAGCGCCAACTCTTCCATTAATCGTCCATCACAATAACTGTTGATTCTAATCGCAGCATGCAATCTACCGCAGCAATACTTTTTCAGCATACTATATAGATCACCCAGTTTCGGGATAAAGTGCCCATTTCTCTGCATTTCCGAAAAGGTACCGCGAGGCAATAAAAATGACGAAACTCATTACGTTTTAATTCAAAGTTTCGAAATGCGTCGCCTAAGGCCATATATCAAAACCGGAATGACGTCCATATATCTTTCTTGTCAGTGTAGTTGTACATGTTGGTACATTTTTTATTCCCAAATTCATTATCCGCGACGCCGTAGCACCCATATTTCAGTTCGGATGATCGAATTTTATTTTATACGGACCAAGGCAGAAGTTCTGCTCTGCGTGCACAGGCGCGAGGATTTAATGTTATGCAATATATATACGAAATTTTCCATTCAGGCCGTATGAGAAATGACAAGTGATTTCACTGAGGTGGACAGGTACAAGCGTATATGTTTAAATTAAATGTAGACGAGAGATCAGGTCCGAAACATAAAAATATGATAAGGACAAATTAAATATCTATCCAATTTCTAATTTTTATGCAAAAGTCTATTTTTGGCACCACAGAATAAATTGCATTGTGTGTATGTATTATACACTTATATTTTTGAATAAATAGACATAACAATACTAAATATGAACATTAATTTAATAATTACCAACCCCATGAATTAATTTTAGGCCCATTTATTAACTTTCTGAGGGAGAAATTAATGTTCTTTACATTTTTTATGTTATTTTTACTTTTTCAGTCAATCTGTACCATTTCCAGAATTGGAAAAAAACAATATGTTAATGTATGAGTAATGAGCCAAAAAACGACTTTCGATTTCTCAAACACGGCTGCACCGATTCATAAAATGACAAAACGCTATAAGAACTCGCCTTAATTAAAAAATTATAAAATTTAAAAGCCATAAAAACTCGCTCTTTAGAATTAGCAGAAAAAAGTGAAAATTGATGACCACGTTTTCGCCAAAGATTCTGAACCAATTTTGAATATTTAAAAACAAAAAACATTATAGAAATCGTGCTTATTAATTTTGCGAAATTTTGCAAAATTTTGTTGAAAAAAATTATTTGGCATTAAAAATTTGTATAAATTGATGATAGAGGACATGGTCTTAACGAACTTTCCAAAATACTGAATTTCTAATATGATTATAATATATTATAGTTATAATATTTCCAATAATAAATTGGAAATAAATCTATTGTAACAATTTTCAACTTGCTTTTCAGCAAAATGAACTTACATGCATGTGTAAATGAATATGTGTAACGAATGTATACCTCGAGGGGCACAACTAGTGTAACCGCCCAAAAAAAGGTGATTTTTGGGAATTTATATTAAAAAAACTACCTTATCAATCATTTCAAAATTTTAGGAATATATTTATACATGTTTTAAGAATACATAGTAAAATTTTTGGAGAAACAAATTAAATATTTTTTAAGTTATCGTTGATCTCCAACGGCGCGACAAAAAAAAGGCCCTTCACTGCGCAGTGATTCCGACCTTCTACGTGGATGAAATTTAAAAAAAAATCTCATTAAACTAGATAATATTGTTTGTAAAATAAGCTACGATAAAGAAAAAAATCAAAAATTGACAAAATGACGGCGTTTTTAAAAAAAGTCGAATTTTAAATTTTGGTCGTTTTTGGACTGCCAAAGTTCGATTTTTGATCCGATCAAAAAATCGATAGTTAATTTTACGGAGAACTATATATAGAACATGTAAAAAAATTTGATAGTGATTGGATCATTTGTTTTTGAGTAATCGCTGCAGCAAATTCAGAAAATGCTGTTTCGAGAAAAACGCGTTTAAAGATTAAATGATCGTTATACTTTATACTATATATATACTCTTTAAATGGCTAACTCAAAAACTATTTAAGGTATCGATTTAAAATTGTTATGATATTTTTAAAGGTATAACCTATCGAAATATGGAAAAATTGAAAATTCGATTTTTTGAAAATTTTACACTAGTTGTGCCCCTTAAATATCTCAAAACATTCATAAAAATATCTAAAATTCGTATAGAAATCAAACTTTTGCAAGGTTACTGAAATCTAAAATTAATGCGTTTTAAATTTAGACATGCAAAAGAATCAAAATGTTCTTTCTGAAACTCAAATAGCAAACCGCATTATTAATAATTTTATATTCCCCAGAGAATAATATAGTTTAAATACATTCTGATAGTTTTTGCTAAAACTTGCGTGTAGATAAAAGTTTTAAAAGTGCAATTAAACTTGCAAGAATGCACTTAACTTCTAAAGTATCTAGATTACAAGTGGATTTAGCAGGATTACCCTATGGGGTAAATACTATAGCTAATGCTACGATAATGTTTAATAATAATTCCATGATTATGATTAGAAAAGTTAATTTGATATATAAATAAACAGCCAATCCAAGGTTTTGCGCAAGGGAACCGAGGGGGAGTCAAATACATATTTGCTCCTGGGTCTATTTTTAAGTTATGATATTTACAATAATGCAATGTTTATCATCCTCATATCAAATTCGATTGTGAATAACGGGATATCTTATATAATCCTACCTGCTAGCACCATCATTAATATGACGAGAGTCGATTCCTTTCCGCAATGCATTTTGAATATCCTTCAGCTGCGGTAACTGTTCACAAGGTTGTTCCACGTCTATGGCACTAGAGTTCAAACGACACTTGATTTTACTCACAAACTAACTCGAACATGACGGCTTTCATCTGGAAATTCACTTCAGAATCCAACATGAACATGTGAAAATCGTTTAATGAGATTTCCCTACGCCGATTTCCGAATTTCACTCACTTTTGTTAATTAGAAAGGTATCAGTTATCAATATTGCAGTCATATCAAATAGAAGAAATGTTGTGTTGATATGGTTTGAAATGAATCTGAAAATTTTAATGGAAAGATTAGAACTGGTCGAAGTTTTGCAATTGCGTAATAATAGTAGTAGTCTTGGCGAGATGATCAAAAAATTATTCAAAAACATCGATGGCGACAGTATTAAAAAAAAAGAGATAAAAAAAATTGATTAGATAATTTAGTAGCAGGAGAAAAATTGTATATAATAATGAGTGCTCCGCCACAGAGCAAAATAATGAGCTGATTGTGAGCTAACAACTCGAAAAATAGTGTTAGATTTCCCATTGCCATTTAACACCGTAGTGCCTAAAATAGCCATTTTCAGTTGTAAGCATATTTTTTATCTGTATCTCCAAGTGATAATTGATATCAATACTGCGTGATAACATGTAGTACATAGCGGGGGTTAAAAAAAAAATAAAATAAATATGGTATATTTGCAGATGGATAATCAAGATCTCGTATTCAACATAGCTATTCAAATAAAATTAAATATGTATTAGACAATTGCTTGGAAAAAAATGTATAAATATATATTTTTATGAATCTTTTTGTTAATAATTTTAACTAGCAAGTAGTGTTAGATTAGAGATTTTTCATTGTCATGAATGGCTATTTTCAGTTGGAAACATATGTTTGATTTGTATGTTCAGGCGAAAATTGATTCACTTCTGTAAGATACCAGGATGTCCAGAAACGGATTTTGAAGATATGCTATGATAAGTATAATTTGAGATTGATAATCAAAATATTCAACAGAGCCATTCAAATAAAATTAATTATGTATTAGACAATTGCTTGGAAAAAATATATAAATAAATATATATTTTTATGAATTTTTATGTTAATAATTTTTATCTAACAAGTAGTGTTAGATTAGAGATTTTCCATTGCCATGAAGGGCTATTTTCAGTTGGAAACATATGTTTGATTTGTATGTTCAGGCGAAAATTGATTCACTGCTGTATGATACCAGGTTGTCCAGAAACCGATTTTGAAGATATGCTATGATAAGTATAATTTGAGATTGATAATCAAAATATTCAACAGAGCTATTCAAATAAAATCAATAATGACTAACACAATTGTATAGGAACAAACATACAACTTGATATAATTTTTGTATGAATTTTTATGTTAATAAATTTTATATAACTGCCCGACTTCTGATATTATCGTTGCGCAATTGCAATGCAGTATTTTATGAAACGAAAAAAATAAAATATTCTGAAACGTATAATTCTAAATTTCGATCTACTTCCAGAAAGCACACTTTTTAATAATATCAATTAATTTTATCACGTGGTTCACAATTTGAGTTACCTTTATCACGATTGTTTAATTTACATTATCAGTTTTACTCACTATTAATTTTAGATTATCATTCTATTTATTAGGATTTCATGTTCGATGAAATCTTGATTTTCATAACGCGCGTAAATAATATTCGACTGAATATTTGCAGAACACGATACGACACGTGCACCTCGAAAGCCTAAGGGAAACTGAGGCATAAAACTTCCAAATCTACTACGCAACCCTCTGGCGCCACTTGTCCGGTGGCGGTTTTGGATTTCGTGTTTTATGGTAATGGAATATTTAATTCTATGATTATTTGTTATTATAAATATGTCAAATAAATTTATTAAAAAAAATTGTATCAATTTGGAATTAATATAAAGTTACTGAAGACCATCATTAGGGGGCGTCCATTAATCACGTGAGGTTTTTAGGGGGAAGGGGGGTTTGACAAAATATCACGAAATATCACGTGAGGAAGGGGGGGTATGGTAAGATATCACGTGTATTAATTTTTTAACTGATTTTTTTAAAAAAATTCAAACACTTTCAAAAAAAGAATCAAAAATTTTTGTTTTTTCACGTAACTAAAAATACGCGTAATGTTTGGTGGGGGAGGGGGGATTTTTCTGAATATCACCACGTATCACCAAGGGGGAGGGGGGGTTAAAAATCCTTAAAAACTCGCTCACGTGATGAATGGACGCCCCCTTATGTGTTCTCACCGGTCTCTCAATAGTTCTCACAACTATTAAACAATATTTATAACATTTTATTAATCACTACTTTATGATACCAAGTTTGTACCGTCTGATAGTACCGATAGTAAGTTAGAAGTTGTTCTCCTAGATCGTCAATTGAGTTACAAAAAGTTGCAAATTTGAAAATTTATCCTTCAATAATCAATTTTCTCAATATATAATACAAATTCAGCATGTTTAATTCGGGTATTTACAAAACACCACAAATAAAAATATAGAATGCATAAGTTCCACTTGCATTGTATAATTTGAGAGTAAACCGTACTGCCCATTATTCGCAAAAAATCATAGCTTACAAAAGTGGTAAACAGAAGAAAATTTATATCAATATTTCCTTTATTCATATAAATTTTTCACACAATCATAAATAATGTGAAATAAATCACTGTTTTTTATCACTGTATTGATATAACATCAATATAATAATCTTTTTTTAAATGTTGTTTATCCCATTCTTTATAGTTACATACAGTTGTTATTCTAAATTATGAATATTTTTCATAAATTATTTATACCTAAATCATTCTAAATATTATTTACAAAATTATAACATGAAAACTTATTTAGATATTGCCATATTTGTAAAATAATAAAAAATAAATTCTATTTTATTTACAAGTCTGTAAATATGTCAAAATATATTTGCATCTAACCACCGAAGGCAGTAATTATTAAGTCGTTCAAATTTTAAAATATGTGCAGCGGTCACTGTTGCACTCTTACTGATGTAGGTCTTGTATCCTCTGCCTCGCGATGTGGTGGTGTCGTTTTTTGATTTTGATTAGTTTGAGCTGGTTTGCGCTCGTATTTGGGTTTTTCAGATCCTTGGACACATTGTTCTGTTATATGAACACTATTTACATCACTGCCAGGAATTTCAAACATCGGTTCAAGCAATAATGACTCCTATTAAAAAAATTTGATGCTATTATATATTCAAACACTTTAATTAAATATTTCAACAAAACACAACATTCATAACTATTTCTTGATTATTTATTTAGATTACAATTAATTATTAATTTATTAATTTTGATACTTATTAATTTAGATACAATACCATTATTGCTCGTAATCCTCTTGCACCAGTTTGTCTCTCCATCGCTTGACTTGCAATTGCTTGCAGAGCAGAGTTGCTGAAGCTCAACTCACACCTATCCATAGCCAGTAAAGCTCTGTATTGAGGAACCAATGCATTTTTTGGTTCTGTTAGAATTCTCACTAACATACTTGTATCTAGACTATGGAATGGAACAAGAACAGGAAATCTTCCCACAAACTCCGGTATCATACCAAACTCCACCAAATCTCTAGCTTGAACACGTTTTAAACTAGCATCTCTCTCAGCCATATCTTCATCGATGCCTTCCCCAACTTTTTGTGCAGCTCTACGTCCCTGTGATGTAGCAGGTGGGCACCCAAACCCAAGATATTTTTCATTGTGTCTTCGGGCAATTAGTTTATCAAGACCTGGAATAAGAAGTAATATTTTATAAATTGAATTATTATTATTTATAGAATGTAAGAGATAGTTAATTAAATACTAACTTAACAATAAATATAAAAAGTACTCATTTTAAATTATTTACCTGTAAATGCACCAGATGCTACGAATAAAATATTAGTCGTATCAACTTGAACAGTTTCACCACGCAACTTTCTTGGTGAGTTTCTTTCCGGAACATTCACAACAGTTCCTTCTAACATTTTCAACATCCCTTGCTGAACACCTTCCCCTCCAACATCTCGTAACTGATGAATTCCGGGCACTGCCCCAATCTTATCAACTTCATCCAAAAACACTATTCCTGTCTGAGCACGTTCAACGCTTTTTGACAAAAATTATATAATAAATAAAGATTTACATGATAATTGAATAATCAGCATAAATACATAGAAGGATACAGAGTACATAATATCAGCTGCATTATATTAGGTGCAAATATTCTTAATCAAATATTCTTCATATATTTACATAACTATAGCAAGATTTTAATTTTTTGGCTATAAATATAAAACATAAATAAAATCTAAAATAAAAGTTGGCAAGTACTGCAATAACAGTCATGGATGATATGTACACATATAATTCCCACATTTGAGTTTAGTATTTGAAAAATAAATAAAAATGTATGCCTAATCATCTTCAGCATACTCAAGGTTAAAAATGTCAAATGGCAGTCATAACAAAAACAAAGTAGAATATAAAAATAACCTGAAATTAGCATCTTGAAGCAATTTTGCTATCACACTCTCTATATCTTCTCCAACATAGCCTGCTTGTGTAAGAGTAGTACAATCGCAAATAGCAAAAGGAACATCCAAACATCGAGCTATTGTCTGGGCAAGCAAAGTCTTTCCTAATAAATAAGATTTAAATCTCCAATACCAC
>NW_020536999.1:35805872-35822538 GCF_003426905.1 Ctenocephalides felis | reverse complement strand
TAGTGATGCTTTAGTAAATGCGAAACTTGCTTTTGGTAATTAATATTTAATAGTTATTAATATTAGATGCTAAAAAGATGATAGATAAATTATATTGCAATTGTCAAATTGTTTTATGTATTGTATTGCAGAAACAACTTGATGAAGTAGTATTTTATGCATAAGAAGCATTTGCAGTTTCTCATATGTATTCTAGTTATTATAAATTGTATATATTCATAAATGCATATTTTTAAGCACTCTCTGACCAATCAGTATGGGCTGAAGGATTATTGGTGTTTTATGAAATTTTTAAATATTTGGAAAGAAATGTTGATCATCCAATGCTATGCACATCATTGAGAAGAATAGACGCATTTGAAAAAGACTTAGAATTCTACTTAGGAAAAGATTGGAAAAAAACATATGTTATACGAGAAAGTGTAGCAAACTATTTGAATCATCTGCATTATTTGGCTGATAATAATAAGGTACTGCTTTTGTCATAATAAAAACTTTGTAAAACATAATGATTATTTGTTTTATCACAGATTTTATTGCTGGTATACGTTTATCATTTATACATGGGTTTACTGTCTGGTGGCCAGATCTCAGAAAAAAAAGAGCATATTCTATACTACCAAAGCGAACAAAAACAAAAATATACCAGGTAATTTAATTTCAATTTTGTATTGTATTTACTATAATTTTAATAATTATTATTATCTCAGGAGAAGCAGTCACTGATTTTGAAGGTGCTAATTTATACAATTTAAAAAAGAAGCTTCGGGATGATATGGACAACGAAGCACGCAAATTTAGTGAGTCAACCAAGCAATTGTTTATCACAGAGAGTAAAAAATTATTTTTGATGAATAATAAAATAATTCAGTCAATTGAAGGAGCCGGTAAAGTTGTTATGAGAAAATTTTTGAAGTGGCTACTTATTTTAATTGTAACTGGGTTAATAGCATATATGTTATACAAACTCATATTGTAAGAATTTGACATCAATTCTGTTGACAAATAAATATTCATTGTAAACTGAAAGACAATATTACTTTTCCAAATAAATATATTAATGGAAAGCATACATTTTTATTTAAGTGGAATAAATCTGGAACTGTGTGTAGCACCAATACCTGGTCTACCGTGTTTAACAGGCTTATATGTCACAGAAAATTCTCCCAAGTAGTGTCCAATCATTTCAGGTTTGATTTCAACCTAACAAATATAAATAAATTAGTAATTGATCACAATATTTATATTGAAATTAATATTGGTAAATAAACTAACTTGATTGAATGTTTTTCCATTGTAAACACCAACAATGGAACCAACCATCTCTGGAACAATAATCATGTTGCGAAGGTGAGTCTTTACAATTTCAGGTTTCTCATTTGGAGGAGCATCTTTTTGGCTTTACGTAATTTTTAACAAGTGCCATTGGTTTGCGCTTCAAACCACGAGCAAAACGCCTGCGAGCTCTTGCATGCATTAATTCCATCAATTGCTCACTAAAATAAAAAAATCTATTAGGAAAAGCTGTTCATATATAACAAATTCTTCAAAGTATGAGCAGTACTAGTGGAGAATTTCATTAACATCTGTTAAAACAGCATTTTTACACAAATTTAATTCATAAAATAGAGAAATCAACAATTTATGTCTGGGCTGGCTCTCAACAATAGCATGTACTACTTCCAGACATATGAATTTCTAGTAAAGTTGGGATAGCAATTAACTGCATGTGATCTTAATGTATCCTTATTTAATGGCAATATTAAATTATATGCAAATGCAAACCGAAAAGATATATTCAACTCACCGGCTGTCAGGTTTAACCCTAAATATGATCCATTTTTATAAACATTGAATTTAACTCGCGGATAACATTATGTTTAGGATGATAATCACCAATTCAAATGATAATAGTAGCTAATAGCAAGTGATATAATTCAATTTTTGAACATGTAAACCACATACACATAACCTACAAAATTCACAATCATATTAAAAATCACTTACTTGGGCATATCCAGTAATTGATCCAAGTCGACCCCTCTGAAAGTAAACTTTCTGAAGGTACGCTTCTTCTTTTGAGTTTCTTCGGCCTATAACATTGAAATGAATACATTTTAACATGATAATAAATCAACAAAAATTAATATACACTGTAATAGCTCTGAGAAAATATTGTTAACGTTTTATAAATCATCTACTACATATTGTAATAATATTAAAATTTTACACGTACCTCGCCCATGATTATTTCTTTAACAGATTTAGAAATAAACTTCTACAAGTTCCATCAAATGGAAAAGAGAGATCCCGGATATGATTTTCGTAGAACGTCAAGTTGTGACGACAGAGCTACCAACATAGAAAAAATTTAAGCGACGACTCGATTGTGAAATATTAGCGACTTCATAAATATAATTCTGCGTTGGTTTGAAACATTGCTCTTCTACTCTTGTTTAAATAAAATAATCATATCCAAGACATCATTGATAAACAAAACAATAGGCATTTTTTGTATTACATTTTCTGAATAATTTTTTTGACAAAATGCCTTTAGACGCTGAAGTGGGTACACGCTTGTAAGTAATATTTTAGATAAATTCTTTAATAAGACTATTTACTAATTTTCAAAAATAACTAATTTAGCGATCGAGAAATAGGACCTTTATATGAGTATAGAAAAGATATTTTTGATCCAAAACTTCATTTTGGCGTTCGACCGGTGCAATGGATGTTGAAACAAGAATTGGATTGCGCTAAGAAACCGATAAATGTAGTAAGTACATTAAAATATGGTGCATAAAACTAAATGAAAATTTTAGATTAATACGATAATAGAGTTTATTTTACTATTTTTTTTATTGAGTTTGCGACTTATTTTTGCAGATGCGCCGCACAGCACTAAAACAAATGTTAATAAAAGAATTTCATGAAGAAAATCATGCCCTCCAGTTTTTGGGATTGACCTACGCTCGTACGTTTAAATAAATCAAAACTTATATTATGTAATATTTATTGATCTAATAATATTTCCAAATCCTCAAAATCCTTGAGTAATAAACTTTTGACATAATTAAATTTATATTTAAAAAAATTTCATTATTTTTTTATAAAAATGTATGAGAACGGTTTCTTAAAGAACTTGAACTTAGGGTGGTTCTTAATATGAACTTAATTTTTGAATTTCCTTGCTCCCAAAAGCTCAAATGGTACCAAATTGATAAAATACAATTCTCTGAAAGTTTTTGCTCGTAATATTGTATTTTAGATAGAGCGCAATTCAATAAAAAGTTTTGTATAGAAATAGCATGAAAAAATTTCAATTTTTAATATATATACACACACAACTTAGAAGAATTCTAGGCAATGTGAAAACCTTTGGTTTTGGGCATGTGAAAAATGTTATAAGATTATTTAATATGATAACTGTATTATTTCTATATAAGTAAAAAAAAACTTATTTGGATATTTTTTACATTTTCAATTTTTATGGTAAATGCAATTATTGTATTACATCTGCATCAGTTCTTGAACTTACACAAATATTACAAAAATATCTAATAAAAATAATAATAAATTTCTGTTTTAAATTACTTTTTAAAATTCGCGGGCTACAGTATGAAGTTCTGTGTCAGATAGGCGCGTGAATGGAAAAGAGGGAAAAGAATTGCAGATGACAGCTGTCAATATTAAATGTAATTCAGCATTACAAGCAAAACGGCCAAACTTGCATTTATATATTTATTTACGAAATTCTTTAACATCACAAACAAATAAACTTTTTTTTAGTTATTTGTATTAATAAAAATGTCTATTACTATAATGCATCGAATATCAAAAACCGATTGTATGAAATACAAAATTCCTTTTTGTGATGCAGAAGAAAGTGTGAAATCTTTAAAAGAACGCTTTCTGCAGTGGTTTGAGACTCCAAAGAATCCTATAGGTATTATTATAAGTAATTTTATTTAAAATCAGTCATTATCTAAATATATACTTTTTTTACAGAACTTGTTTTTAATTGTCAAATATTGAATGATTGTCAAACATTGTCTGAATGTGGTATTGAGCCAAACGTTGTACTTTACACTTTTACTCGGCATAAACCAAAGGAAATTCCAACTCCTACTATTTCAGATGAAGAAATTTTGAAAGTTTACCAATTTCTTGCATCCATTCGAAATTATCCACACAATAAAATGGCAGCATTGTTGGTAAAATATGTTTTGTATTATTAACATAAGTTCTGACATATAATCAAGTATTTTTACTAATTTAAATCGTAAACTAATTTAAGTGATTAGAACTTGATATAATAAATAACACTATTGAATATAGAATTTTCGACAATTTCTAACATATTGCAGAAGATAAACCGTCCTGAAAATTTAAATAAGATATTACAAGAAGTGCCTGAGCTGAACAATGATCTAAGAGCAATAGCCTTCTTAGAAGATCCATATTTGTTAACACAAATAAAAGTAGAGAGTACTTTCAGAAGAATGGCACAAAACCACCCATCACTTATCAAAGCGCTAGTGTTTGTAATGGAGATGATTAAAGGGAATGAAAAGACCGCAAAAACACAAAAACCTGGTAAAAATGATCTAAATCTTTTTGAAGATTCATTATTCTACATTCATAGCTAATTTATTTAAATTTAAACTTTCAGGCACCAGTGCTAGTATGCCATCAATGAGTAGTCTAATGGCTGAAAGTGATTCAGACTCGTCAGGATCTGAGAATTTCAGTGTTGGTTTTCCAGCACATAGAACAAATTCTGAAAGTAATAGTAGGATTACTTCTAATCAGTTATCTGCTGCCCTTGCTTTTGCAAGTAATACATCCAATTCTAATACCCCAACAAATTCTGTCCCAACAACATCTTCGAGTAGTTCTAGTTTAATTCGTTCACCTAGCTCGATTATAACTTCTTCTATGTTTAGTAATGCATTGAGAAATGCTATGCGACAGGTTAGAGACACTAATAGAGTGACACCATCTAGTCAAACTGAAAATAGAAATGAAAATAGCAATCTTGCAATCCAGTTGAATAGAATGAGAGAATTGGGGCTTACAGATGATGCTATTAATTTGCAAGCACTTGTGATTTGTAATAATGATGTGCAAGCTGCAATTAATTTAGTTCTGAGTGGGGCAATTGGAAATACTGATTAGCTTACTTTACCGCTTCTGAATTTTATAGCTTAGTTATACATCAATTGTTATTTTAATTACTTAGCCTAGTTTTGTATTTTTATACATGTAAAAAAAATTATATATGATTCTGTGAATCTGTCATTTAATAAAAATATGAAAATCATTGATTATTGTTTATCTAATCATAGCTAGGAAACAGATTAGTTTCTATAAGTCAACTGATTAATAATAGTTTGCAGACCTGTCTGAATTTCATAGTGCTTTTTAGAGTAACAAGATATTTTTTAATCTTAATATAATATGAGAATACATTTGTAACACAATTGTAACTATATGATGTTAAATTTTTTGTAATTTAGAAGTATTAATTACACTCAGTATTATTTAGTACTTTCCTAAATCACAAAAAACTTTTTAATTTAAATCTATTTAAATGTAAATTTATGATATGAATAATTATTATTACAATTATACAAGAAACTTGTTCAACCAGGACTCAGACAACACAGACTGTTGGCTTATTTTAAAAATATTTACAATCGAAATTAAACATAGAGCGTAGAACTTATATTTATATAGACTGGTAACATAGCTTTTAGTATAAACATACAGCAGTTAAGTTTAGTTTTTGAATAAATATTTTATAAAATAAATTTTGATTTATTGAAATGTACGAGCGTAGGTCAATCCTAAGAACTGGAGGGCATGATTTTCTTCGTGAAATTCTTTTATTAACATTTGTTTTAGTCGGCGCATCTGAAAATATTAAGTTACAAACTCAATTAAAAATAGTAAACTAAACACGATTAACGTATTAATCTAAAAATTTCGGTTTCTTTCAATTTCGGCAATTCAATTCTTGTTTCAACATCCATTGCATGGGTCGAACGCCGGAATCAAGTTTTTTTTTTACTCATATAAAGGTCCTATTTCTCGATCACTAAATTAGTTATTTATGAAAATTATTAAATAGTATTATTAAAGAATTAAACTAAAATACTACTTACAAGCGTGTACTCACTTCAGCGTCCAAAGGCATTTTATCAAAAAAAATATTCAGAAAATTGAATACAAAAAATGTTTATCATATTAGCAATGATGTCTTGGATATGATTATTTTATGAGAGTTTTGTCAAAAAAATTATATATATTAAAGGATTAGTAGTAAAATAAATTTAACTAACATTAAACATAATTTGCAATAAGTAGTTGAGTAATTCATGAAAAAAAGATTAAAGTAAATCATAAAAATTAAATTCAAATCGGAAATTAATTATATGATAGTTATATAATCATATAAAAAATAGAAAATGATTGATATTAACAATTATGCTTATGCTGACGCATTTGAAGCTGATTATATATCAAAGTTGTAGTTGATCATCAAATTAATGTATTTAATTATGTCGTTTTTCATAGAATAGACTTTTGTAAACTGTTTTGAGAAATTCTAGCACTGTTTTATTTCCTTTTTTAATGCTAATAATTGATGCATTAAAGAAAAAATGTATAGAAACATCTAAATTTATTTTTAAATTATGAGCTCGTTTATTATTGTCTTTTCACATCATAAATAATTTCTGGTCCGTTTATCAATTCAAAAATATCTCAGATATTATTATTGTGATTTTTTGTTGGGAATAAAATATTTTTTATACTTACTGCAAACGTAATTAAATCATCAAGTAAATTTCTGTAAAACGGTTGAATTGTAATTTGGACTGCACATTCAAAATCCTTTTTCTATAACAATATATAAGTACTTATTTTAGTTTGTACCTTTAAAAAATACATTCTTGGAAACATTCAATTATTTTATAAATTGAACCTTATTTTATATTTTTTTCAGATTTTTAGCCTTAGCATATTTTTAATTTTACCTAATTCATTACAAATTATATAAAAATTATCAAATCTTACTATACTATAAGTATAGTATAGCATACTATAGTATAACATTTTTAATAGAATGAACTATCTAATAAAATATTAAATAATGTATTTTCTTTTAATTTTCTAACTTATAAATTCTAAATTTATTTGTACTTTCATCAATTTGTATATTAGTATCAAAATGTTTTAATTTACTTGCGTTTGTAATATATTACTTAACTTTTATTTGCGAAGGGAGCAAGTTAAAAGGGGTGACTTTTTGCTCACATGGCTTTTCACAGTGAGATGCACGTACGAGTGATCTTTCAGCGTTGCCTTTATTAACTTTATTATAAACTGAGTACTAAGAATTCGAAAGGGTTGTATTTTATTGAAAATATAAATTGTTAAATAATCAGTTAGAACTTGTATATTACACTACTTGATTATATACTGTATTGTTATCATACATTTATTTCTTACAAAAAGTATTTTACTAATAATTAATTTTTTTCTTTGAATTCATTATTAATTATATGTACACTTATGATAATAATAAATGTATTACTTATGATAATTATAAATGTATTACATGTACACTTACACAAAAAGTTACAAAATTTACAACCTGTGATATTTGTAAGGATCAAGTGGAATTAAACTATTAAATACATTTTTCTAAAGAATTTAACTAATATAATAACTTATAGTTTGCAATTGTAAAGTTGTACTCAGGCATCTGCACACTAATTTTAATTTGTCAAACTTACAGTATTTTATTTCAAAATTTCATTGTAATTATAATGGATATAACCGTTAGACTAACAATAGTGCTGATTAATACACAATTCTATTTTAAGATTATTATGAAATCTAATAAACTAATATCTTTTTACATTTCATTATTATTATTATTTGTTATTTTAATAACGTTTTCAACATATACGTGTTCCGTAACACCAAAATTTTCGATCAATAATTTCGTAATTCTCAATTAGATCAGTTTTTACTTTGTCATAGCCTTTTTTTATACTTATTTATCTATGGTCATAGCAACTATCAACTATCATTTAATATATAAAAATATACATTATAAAAAAATTACATACATATATAAATATATAATTATTTATTTAATCTTTAATATATTAATATTCAATAATCAATAATATGATTACAATTTTGACGGGTTCATTTTGACAAAAAATTTAACATTGCACATTAAATTTTGACTTGTTAGATTAGACTTTATTATTAATAATTTTATGACGCATACTATATATACTTTTTTTATACTTTATATACTTTAAAAATAACGAAAGTGTACTTAATTCACAAGAAAATAATGCTACTTTAGATACTTTTCATGAATAAGCTAATCTAAAATTTAATTTGAAGAAATTGGTTGAATTTAAGTTTTAATTGAAAAATTATAGAGAAGGTTTTGACACATATCAAAATTATTCTAAAAGTTTTACCTTTTACATTAAGAGCTTTCAATATTATAGAAACAAATTAAATCTTAGTTTCATAACAGTATTATTTTTACTATATATGCGAATGGCATATGAAATAATTATTGTCGTATCACCGAGTTAGGGCCGGTGTAGTTCCATTATAATTATTTTCTAGTTCCTCCCTGTTTTAGGCAGTATGTGAACAATGTAGTACAATATTTGAAGGATTTAATATGATGTTATTAATTTCTTCATGCGTGCTATTTAAGAACGTGTCTATGTGTCACGAACGCGAGCAAACGTTAAATATGAATCTGCTAACTTTTTGTTATATATTAAATTTTATGATGAGACAAAATGAAAAATACATTTGCCTGTATAATAAAGGAATGATTAAATTAATGTAACTTATTACTTATTACCTAATAATATATTAAAATACAATAAACACTAATTTGCATATCAAGCTACAAAATGTGATTTAATTAATTTTAATTTACTAATTGTTTTGTTTATTCAATTTTAGTCTTGAAAGTATTTTTGAAGCATTATTAAATTAAAATAAAAGTCAAATATATGAGATAAAACGCAATATATAATGACTAAATATAATAATGACTTTATTTTTTTTATTCTATTACAGACTCTACATAAAATTATCGAAGTTTTAATAAATTATATTAAAAACTAAACATATCAAGAGATAAAATGCAATATAATGTGAATTTAAAACTAGTGGAGTGTATGGCATCGTGCCTTAAGGCAAATTGCTGGAACTTCCCGTACCGTAACGAAATGTTCGAGGAATACTGAATGTTTTCAAATTATATTTATTATTATTATTGTAACATTGTCTAATATTTATAAGAAATATATAAACCTTATTGCAAAGTTGAAATTATTTATTTAAAGTGTATTAGAACTATAGTCAGAATTAAAAATAAAATCTGAATTATTTTTAATATACAAAAAAAATTTTTTTTGAAAAAAAAAGTTGAAACAATTTTTTTTTCCAAAATCAATTATTTTGTCAAGACAAGTAGAAACTTCTTTGAATCATTTAAATCGGACGCTTAGTTCTCTCAAAAACTGCCATATTTTACATATTTAGCTCCGTATCTTTGAAATGGCTGGGCCTGCCTTTGTCAAAAACTAATAAGCACTTCTCCTAATCATTACTAATTGAATGTTTTCTAGATCATTCAAATCGGATACTCTGTTCTCTCAAAAACTCGATTTCTATTTTCTGCACTCTTTGCTCCGTATCTCCGAAATGGCTGGACCTGCCTTTGCCAAAAACTAATCAGCTCTTCTCCCTATCAATAGGAATTGAATGTTTTTTGAACCATTCAAATCGGTTGATCCGTGCGCCCGAAAACGTGACTGGAAATTTGTATCCTTACACACACACACATCTATTTTTTCTGAGGTATGCCAAAATGTTCAGAAACCTTCAAAACGCCGAGAAAAGTAAAAATTTTCAATTTAGATTTTCGGCTCATTACAATAACTTACCCTACGGGAAGTTAATAATAATTATTTTATTTACTCTAGTATATATCCAGCAAATTAGCTCCAGCAGAACTTAAAATGCAATTATTAAAATAACATAATTATAGCATACAATTATAGTATTATTAAGCAATCAATTATAACATTAAAAAAAAGGTATAAAATATCAAATTATAATAATTTAAATAACTAAAAAATAAAAAAAACATGAGTAATATTTGCGCAGAATAACAGATTTTCCATGCTGATATCGTAATATCATTTTATAAAAACTATAAAATCAAAATCATTTCTATAATGTATATTGAATTGATTTCAGAATGATATATAAAAAAATAAAAAAATAATGTTTCGCTTTATTTTACAGAATTTAGACTAATAAATTGATATAAAATGTTAACCCAATACTGAAAAAATGCGAATAGTATATAGTAATTGATAGGTACAAAATATTTGTGACAAATAAATCTAATCTATAAATATTTCTATTAACTCATTCATTTAATAGTACAAGCATACAGTATTATTACTAGATAAAAATATGACAAGAAATTTACACAAAAATGTGCGATGTGAAAATGGTTAAAAACTAATTTTTTAATAGTATTTCAAAAATATTTTTTAATTTATTTATTGAATGAAATTTTATCAAGATATAAAACATATTTCGATACAAAATAATAATTGGCAAAATTTTACTCATATTTGTTTTTAATGTACTTGTATCAGTTTATCTAATAATATTCTGATTGAAAAAATACAAAGCAATTGCCAAACTTCCATTCTACGTCATAAACATTTCCACTAGCTTATTTATTTAATGTACTTTTACGTTAATGTATTCCATATTTGAAATATGTGCTTAAAACCTCTGGTGTAATTTCATGCGAAATGTATTAAAACATTTTAATATTGATAATTTACATAATCCATGGTTTTGGATTAAAACTTACAGGACGTAGGACACTTGACCAATTTAATCCTTATTGTCCACAAAAGCAATCATTGAACGAAATCTCTTTTAACGACAATTGGAACACTTCGAACAATACAAATCGGGTTCGCCTCAAACTATTTGTATAACAAAAGAAGGAAATATTACGTCGATTTATATTTTACGACGGTATAAGAAGTCAGAAGTCAATTATCAATGATATCGAATTGAAATAATTTCGATTACCTGGGCAGGTAGGTATATCAGCCTGAAACTATGAATGACTTCTGTACCGTTTTGTTAGATACCGTCATAAAGTCACATCCGGTGACTTTCATTCATAAGAATTCAGGTTTAATACTTAATTTGAATGCAGTACCAAGAATTTATCAATGAATTTTCAGTGTGAATAGTTTAACTATTTTGCATGCAAATCTAGTCTCTCATAATTTGAAATAACAATGCTCAACCGTCAAAATCTTTTGGATATAAAGGCTAATTAAATTGATTTTACTGCAAATGTGATTAATAACAAATTTCTAAACATTAAATATAATAGCTTGTATACTATAAAAATTTGTATTGACACAATACTAACAGAAAACTACTATTGAGGACTGAAAACAAAATCATCACTGGATCTAAGTCAACAATGATTTTGATGAAAACTAAATTTACATATTATCGGTATAATTTATCAATGGAATGAAAAATCAACTATTGATTAGTCTTTTCAACATATCACTATTTTAAAACAGTGTATTTTATTGTATAGACAAATGCAAGTATTCAAATTTCCTAAACCTCTTAGTCAGCATAGTTGTAAATATATATAATAGTAATAAAAAATATCATAAGGTTCATTTTGGCATAGATCGTTATATATATAAATACTTAATGCTTTCAAAAAAAAAACGAAATAATTAAGCATGGAAACCTCTCTTTCAATTATTTATAATAGGTGATCTATATCTATTTATTAAAAATACAGCAAAGAACGGTTAGAACCGATACCAAAAACGCATTCCCTAATAAAACTATGATGTTTTAAACTAAAATAAATTTCTTTATATAATATTTCGATTTAAAGAAGAAAATATAAATATTAATCTATTTTGACATTTTTTATATTTATACAAAACTGATACGTTTGCTGGATTTCTATTAAATCAATATATATTACAAGATAATTATTATTTAAGTATTATTGACAACAAACTTAATGTATTTTCTATTAACAAACTCTTAAAATTTAATCTTTAATCTTCAATAGTTGAATGGCTTACAGTCAGCTTTTTAATTAAAAATATTTGCGTTTAAAATTTTTTATAGGATTGTGATATGTTTGAATATACTAATATTGGTGTCGAATAATAATATTTTATTTAATTTATTTGCAACTTTTTTCTCCTCAATTGTACGTAAGTCTCAGAATTTACAGTACCTTTATAAGATTTATATTATCTCAATTAATTTCATAGTTTATTAACTTCCCGTACGGTAAGTTATTGTAATCGTCCAAAAATCGAAATTGAAAATTTTTACATTTCTCGACGTTTTGAAGGTTTCTCAACATTTTGGCATACCGCAGAAAAAATGGATGTGTGTGTGTATGTATGTATGGATACAATATTTCGTCCACGTTTTCGGGCGCACTAATCAACCGATTTGAATAGTTCCAAAACATTTGATTCCTATCGATAGGGAGATGTGCTGATTAGTTTTTGGAAAAGGCAGATCCAGCAGTTACGGAGATAAAGAGCAAAGAGTGCAGAAAATAGAAAGCGAGTTTTTGAGAGAACGGAGCATCCGATTTGAATGATCTAAAAAACATTCAATTTTTAATGATTGGGAGAAGTGGTAATTAGTTTTTGACAAAGACTGTCCCAGCCATTTAGAAGATACAAGGCTAAATGTGCAAAAAATAGCAGTTTTTGAGAGAACTAAGCGTCCGTTGAATGATTCAAAGAACTTTTGCTTGTTTTAACAAAATAATTGATTTTAGATAAAAAAAATTTTGTTTCAAATTTTTTTTTTAATTTTTGTTTTCAAGAATTTTTTTTTTTTGTATATCGAAAATAATTCAAATTTTATTTTTAATTTTGACCAAAGTTCTAATATACTTTAAAGAAATAATTTCAACTTTGCAATTCAGTTTATACAATTCTTATAAATATTAGATAATGTTACAGCATTTATTTATAATAATCTATTTGAAAACATTCAATATTCCTCCAACATTTCGTTACGGTACGGGAAGTTCCAGCAACTTGCCTTAAGGGACGATGCCATACACCCCACTAGTTCTTATTTATATTATGAGACTGTCTGAAGAATGACTCTCACCTTGTGAATATTTTCAGGAATCTCTACAGGTTATCTATTTAAAATAATACTAAATATATAACTCAATTTATGAAGTAACAAACCCAAATATATATAAAAAACTATAATTTTTTAGTACCTACCTATTTTGTAAACAATAGTTTTCAATAATTTGACAAAGTCATTAAGCTTAATGAAATATAATTTTAATTAAATTAAAGAGGTCAGATAAGTTTCGAAGTGTGAGTGTAAGTTTTATTATCGCAAAACGTTCTCGACATAAATATAAATATAAATAATATATTAGCAAAAGAAAATCTTTAAATTTGCAAAATTTAAAATCAAAACATAATCAGTTAAAATTACTAAAGAATTAATATATTATTATAACGACATATTTAGAAAATGTGTAGAAGTAATGCAAAAACATTCACATATTGGCCAAGTTAAAACCATTCATCCAATAATATCGTAAGTCACACAATTCGAAATCACTCGTTCATTGTATGGGAGCTTTTCATTCAAAGCTCCGATGGCGCAAGCTCGTCCCGCCTACCCTCGGCGCTATTGGCCGCTGAATCAAATTTTAATTCAGCGGGGTGCGAGACCGGGACAGGTATACCAAAGCTACCCTTGCGGGAAAGGGGATGTGCAAAAGAATACACTATGCGTCTTCCTTCGGGGTAATTATTTGTTGTGTTATTTCTAACCGAGGGTGGGGGTACGAAAGCTCTTACACAAAATTGTTGTTATCATCAATGACTAGTTCAGTATCTATCCGACCAACGCAGGACGTTGATGTCCCTGTGATAAAGTAAATCACTATAATGTGCTTTTGTGTGTAGTTAACGATTTTGATATTGTTAGTGTTCTTGTAAATCGGTGTTGATAGTTTTTTTGGAAATTATTGTGAAAGACTTGACAATTCAAGATGATGTCACAACAGATTCAAGTTCCTCCGCAGCAAGAAACGCCTATGAGACAACGGGGAGTTTATAGCATTGATCAGATATTAGGAACAGCCGCTAAATACAACAGGCATAGTGACGGTGAGTTTTTATAGTTTAATTGTAATTTCTTTATTTTTGTAAGTTCTGTTTCTTACTTCTACATCTTCAGATGAAAATTAATCATTTAAAGATAATTCTAGATTGGTATATTCATTTAGATTTTATCAAATAGAGACTATAATTTTTTTCATAAAAATCGTCAGGCAATTTTTTCGTCTAGTTTTTATATAATAAACTTCAATTTCTAATTATAAATGGATAAAATGAATGAATGAAAGAATGTCCTTCAATGATTCACTTACTTTATGTATCCGTGGTTCATCTCTCACTTTATCAAACTTTGTTGATAAATGTTATATCAATTTTCCGCATTATAGATCGGTTTAAAACAAGATTTTTTTTTAATTGAACTAAATTATATTTTACTACTCTGTGAAAAACACTCAACATTAAATTCCATTATTTTTATTTCATTTAGTAATTACAACTGTCTATAAAATATGACATCTAGTAATTTTTTTGATTAATATAAAAAAGAAAGGGCATATCAGACCGTCCAGTGGTGGCCCTAATATTATTGAAGTTCCATATTACAAATACTTTATTGCAATAGGTTTTATGAACTTTATATAAACGGTATGATTATCTGCTAATTTTCCTTGTTCTTAAAATATACACTACATCAATAGTTTCTTAGAATTTTATATAATAAACGATTTGATCAATTTCTACTATAATCATAAGAGTTAATTTAGCTCTTATATATAAGCTTTTTATCCACGTTTTGAATACCATTTATTATGAATCGAAATATTATTCAATTTAAAAAGTAAATATATTTCTTTATATTGCAATGAATGAACTTTGAAGCTTATCAGATATTCACCTAATGTTCAAATTACCGCAAAAATCTTAAATTCTATTTCCAGAAATAATTTACTATCTTTCCTAATGCATTAGTAAAAGATATAATTCATAAAGTCAAAAATCAATTGTAAATCATAATGGACAGGATGTAAAAGATTATAAAGGACATTTAAATGTGAATGAATTTTCAATATTACAAAAGTCAAATAGTCAATTAGAAAAGGAGATATGAGACTTATTACGCATTTTTAAATCGCAGGTAAAATTTTATACTAATAATGATACCTCCATTCATTCATTTTGATAATGAAAGTCATTCTCGTTTATTATTTTCTTTTCAAATTTATGAAAGTACGATGTGGTGTAAAAATTAGTTGATGATTGAAAACTAAGATTATATCTTAAAAAAATTAATGAATGAAACCAATATTACTTATTCATTTTAAAATTCAAGTCAAGTCAACTATTTTTTTAGTAGATATGATTTCATAGTTTTAGCCTAGCATATTATTAATTACATTTTTTATAACATTACAATAAGGATATTACAATTAATTTTATTAAACGCAAAAATAATGTACTTCATTAATTCGATATTTTTTTAAGAATTGACTAATTTAGAATTTAATATTACTCAAAAACGGCAGAATGATATTACACTTAAATTAGTTTTATTGATTTCTTCATTTTCATAAAGAAATCTTGAAAATGTACTTAAAAAAATATAAAATTTCCATAGGTAAACGCACAACAAATTTCGAAAAATAATCTACATTTATTTTATCAGTTTCCAAAAAAGTGCACTGCTAGTCTATTTTTGTCGTTGTCATAAACATTGTCCAAATTGGCTATGACAATGAAAGTGCTACGGATAATCTCGAACGCCCCCGTCGCTTCTTAACCGCAATTGCGGTTTTAAATTCAATAGACGTTATTAAAAATCACTGTAAATCCCTTGTTTAATGCTTGTATGAATTTGTAAGAAATCCGCGCTAAACTTTGTTGTATATTTACCTGTTCGCGTCAGTCGCCCGATTAGATGTGGGAAAACCGGAGGTCTGTTTCGTCGGTGCTTATCCTGGAGATTTAGACTCATTTCGACTCGTACAATCATAGATTTAAAATATTATGTCATACGTTGGAAATAATTAGACTAGACAAATTCGTACACATATTTATATAGGTGTATCTCGTATAAATTGTTAGAGCAAGTAACTGCTGTAAGTCGATAATATTTGGAAATTACGATCGTTTGGGAAGAGGGATTTGGCTAGATTTTTAGGGAAATGCTTTGGATAAGATTAAAATGTATATCTAATCGATCTTGGTTACAAAAATTAAGGTCGCAATGAATTGGTTACGAATGAATTTTTTCATTAGAAAAGATAAATAAGGCAATTTATTTATTATTAACTACCTATACGTTTGCATTTTATAAGATTTTTATATGCAATTTCTGAAATAGTTTCTCTTTTTAGCATATTCACCCGGTATTTTAATTTGAGTATCAAAAAAAGCATATATTTTAA